>NC_048926.1:75533447-75568542 GCF_011077185.1 Oxyura jamaicensis | reverse complement strand
TTTTTTTTTTTTTTTTTTTTTTGGGATGGGGGGGCAGTATTGCTATCTCTTAGGAAGTTGTAAAACAGCATTGTAAGGACCCAATCCTGTGACTATATTCACAGGCCCAGTGAATACAATATTAACAAGATAAATCCTGATTTAGGTCCCTGTTGTTTTATTATTATTGGTTATATCATCAGATAAAGATCTATTGGAGACAGTATGAGTTTATTATAATTGCAGGACTTTTAAAGAATTATATAATCAGAAAGTACCCAAAGGTTTACTATATTTCTATTTATTGGAGACCAAAGGTCTGAACTAATCCATGCTGCCATCAAGTCCCTAGGCTGCTGCTAAGAAGCCAATGTTACTTCTGTAAGTAATGTTCTTTTTTTTTTTTTTTTTTTTTTTTCCAGAGAATATTTAGTACTTCATGAAATGGAGTATCTACAACTCAATCCAGAAAAGGCTAAAGGGATGACATTTATAAAGCTCAGGTTGCCACAAATCAGATTTAACTATAACTGTACTACAGATGATGTAAAGTCAGACATAAATGAGATATAACACTAAGAGAGTGGAAGTTATATTACCCTACATTTCATTTATTGAACCTTCTTTAATTTATTGGCTTGTTTGGATTATTCAGTATCATGAGCACTCCAGTAGCAACCCTCCAGTTGGGATTTCTATTTATAGCATTCTCTCTCTTCATTGGATGCCCCTCCACATTAGTTTCAATGAGGCAGTAATTATGCCCTTAAAACAGAATTAAGATATCTCTTGTAACTGAAATTAAACAGAAAGTTTACCCAGTATTTTTTCAAAAAAACATTTTTATAATTCTTTGAGACTGTGACAAAAGACACATTTCTAAATGTTCCTTTTAATTCTTTTCTTTTGCTTTTCTTTTACTTTTAAGTATTTTGGGGCTAAGCAGCCACCATCTCCACAAATTTCAGATTTCACACATACGCTTATTTAGCCATAAGGCGAATCTGAACTTTCAAAATTAAGCATAAAGCTATTCCCTGTAGGATAGATTTCTTTTGCATTCTAAATAAATTCTGTCATGATAGCCAGGGGAACTACTTAGCTCTACATGATGCTTAACTAGAGCTGGACCACAATTTTAAAGGAAAAATAAAACAAGAAGTATTCACAGCTCTAATCCTGAGTATACTTGCCAGTGCAACCCTACATACAACTTTCATTATTGTAGTTGGTGCTATTAGAAATGTCAAGAGTGGTATTACAGAAAAGTATTTCTTCCTCACCATCTATTGTCTGATATTAACTCAAACACCAGTTAAGAAAAGTAAACACAATAGTGTTCAGTATGCAATGCATGCAATCTATACCAACTGCACTCATCATCAAAACTAATTGTACAATCAATGTACATGTTGTGGTGAAGAAGGCTGCACATTGGTTGCTTATGGTATGGGGATTCAATATGTCACCTGCAGATGGTGGGAAAGACATGGCAGAAGTTTAGAAAGGAAAGTAATGAGTATATGTGCAGTTGAATGACACAGCTGTGTATTTCTTTACTCTGACTTTGGGTTGTTTTTTCAGTGTGGAAACATTACTCCAAAACTACCTTTTTTAGTGTGTGGGAATTAGACAGATAGCAATTTTGAGTATGTCTTGAGGGAGCAAGTTGATTTGAGTGATGAGACTCATAAGCCTTGTAATTACAGTAATTACGAGGCCATACCTTTACAGGTAAGAACTCATAAGCAAAAACATTAGCATGACCATTTAAGAAGCTCAATAATTCATTCCAGGGCATGTGGTTGCAGTGCAATGCTTAACATAACCTTCATGACTGCACTGGCACCTGGTCTTACCTCTGAAACATATATCCATCTTCTAAGCATATATCCCTTTGTGCTGTACTATTTGTATGTAGTCTTTTTAAGATGAGTTTAGAGTATCTAGCAGCTGCTTGTTACTGGTGGTCAAACCCTACCACTTGTTTTAAACATCATTTGTCCTGCAGCTTTATATAGAAATCACCTGAAACACTGGGATGTACTGACCCAGCCAGATTTTACTCAGAGAAATGCATATTGGAAAAAGCACTCCCTCCACAAAGGGAACTATTTTTTTTGTCCTACATGTGCATTACACTAGCCCTGACCTGCTGGCTAATGGGATGGATGAGCAAGGAAAATTTGGTAGTATGAGGCATGCCTCCTTCCTAGTCAGACTGTCAACTTTTTTGATTTATTTGCTCAGCACTTAAGTACCAGGTATGTCTTCTGCGACTGTGAACTAAAATGCCACAAACCTTTTGAATGGTACTGGGAGAAAAGCTTGTTAGAAAGAAGAAAGCTTCTCATTAAGTAGACATGCTGAGACAGAAAATATAAAAAAACATGGGGTCATTAGATGGGATATTGTTAATATTCTTCAAAGTTTGTATCCATGAGCTATAGCAATAAATGCCAATCATAAAATGATGGTATCATATGGAAACTGCAGAAGAGCCTTTTGATCGCAGCAGTATATAATATTTCTTGAAGGTGTGTGGAGGACAAGTTTGTACAAATCTGAGCTTGTTTCATTTTTTATTTAGTTTCATATTGCTTTGTTGAATTTCACTCTCATTGGGGAATACCTGCATTGTTCATCATTTATATTTATGAAGCTAATAAACACATTTTATCATCCAGTGAATTTTGTATTTCATTGTTACAATTTTGTTTGGAATTGGGAGCATTCTGGTCATACAAAGTTACTGCTGCAGCTGAACTTCTGTATCTCTTTAAAATGCTTTCAGCAGGGAGTAAGAAAAAATATTTGCAATCCAATTAAAACATATGTTTTAAAAATACTGTGGGCATAGGCTGAAACAAGAGAGGTTCTGGCTAGATACCAGTAAAACACTTTTTCATCATGAGGACAGTCAAGGTTGCCTGGAGAGGCTTTGCAGTCTCCAGCCTTGAAGGTTTTCCAGGCCCAACTGAGAAAAGCCCTGAGCAACCTGGTCTGATTTCACAGCTCATCCTGCTTTGGGGAGTAGGTAGCACTAGAGAAGTCCTGAGGTCTCCTCCAGCATGAATCATCTTATGAGCCTGTGAGTTATTTTGGTTATCTGAAACGGTTGTCAACAGTGTCAGCACTCAGAACAATGGGTGTGGATTACACTTCTGAACCACTACCAGAACAGTTGGACATTTTAAGACTCTGTCACAGAGCTCAGTTTTACTGTACAGTTATACATTATGCAATTAAAACATAATTCATTAAAAAAGCTTCCGTTTTCAGTTAAAAAACAAAATCAATGCATGTCTTACCTGTGATATGAAGCAAAACCAGCCTCATAATGTTTGCATTATCTGTTTCTTTACATTTGTGCTGTCTTGCATTAAGATATAAGGTTGCAAAAACTACTTTCCAGATAAGGTAAGAATTTGTTTAAATATAAGTAATATAATAATAATAATAATAATAATAATAATAATAATAATAAATATATAATAATATAAATATGTTTTTTAAGTATTATCAACTCTCTGGCCTCTTAAACCTTTGTATAATAAAACAACTCTCCCTGAAATTTTGCATCTCTTCTAAGAGATGTATATAAGCATATATACATGCTTATATCATGTACAAGCATGTATATATGCTTATACATGAGCATATACATATACATATACTCATGTATAAGCATATCCCCAGATATGCTTATACATGAGAGCTTGGTAAAATACATAAAATAATATCCTGAATTACACTGTTGTGAAAACATGCTGAGAATTCTTCTGTGTTTTATTTTGGCTGAGCTTTTCTCTGGAATCTTTGCTTTGATTTTTGTTATGTTGGCCTCATTAAGTAGAAGTGTCCTTTAGTATTTTAGAAAGACTGCTGAGGGATTAAAAATATTTACAGAGTTATTTCTTCATGAACTTTTATGTTTATTATTTCTTTGGTATTATAAAAGGGGGATTTATCCAGGACTCTCCCACTAGTAAAGCGGCCCTCTAAAAAGCAACATTTAAATTAGGAATATTATCAACATTTTTACATGTTGTACACAAAAGAATATGTTAAAATAATATTATTCCAATTGCAAAGTCAAGTACTCAAAAGTAACAAAATACAGAATTAAGCTTTAACTTGTCCCCCTTACACATTAGCATTCCATTATAGTAATTAATGAGTGAACTGTAGAGTATTTGTCCACCTTTTGGGGACACTGAATGAGTGGTATTCCTTTAATGAGCAACAATACATTTTTAATGCTTTTTCTCATTCTCTATTATGTTTTTGCAGGCCTTATTTACTGTACTTAATGTAAACTCTGTTTGGAAGACTGAACCAGTAATTGCTTTTTAGGGCATCTCATAAAGAAAGCCTAGAGTTTCATCAGATGTATCTCCATTGTTGCTGTGTGAGATGGGGCAGAACTCCTTATGACCATACACTGCCTTGTAGAAGAGAACTGCAGTGCACAGAGGGAAATTGGAGATTCCTGATAATTTGTTGTGCCTAGGACTTTATTTTTTTCAGAGAACTTACATATCACATGGACAGTCCCTGCTGATTTGCTTTGTAACCATGAGGACTCAGAAATTCCAGATCCGAGTCTCCAGTCAAGAACCTAGAAAAAGAGGAGGATACAGTAGATGAGCACCTGTGGTAAATTTGGTTAAATGACTTGCTTCTTGTCACACATGAATCCTGCAACAGGGATATAATCCAATCTTCCAGAGCAGCATTCAACTGTATTAATAAATAAAACATCCTTTCTGTGTCAGCAATTTGTCTGACTCATCAGACAAATATGTCCTAAGTTCCAGATCAAATAAGTTAGAGGTCCTATGGAAAACGTTCATCCTTCTTACAAGCCATGATTCATGGAAGCAGGTCCCCCCTGGTCATTTATGAGGGAAAAATGCTGTGAAAAATGCTGCATGATCACGTAGCTTCAATATATGACTGTTTACAAGTCTAATTTGGATGTGGACAATGGGCCTGGAAAATTTCAGCCAGGAGGCTCACAAAGTTATTACCAACTGAACACCCATTAGCAGGAATTGTGCCTAAGAAACAGAAAGTAAGTATCAATATCACTCACAATAAACTTTTAGTTAACAAACACTGATGAAATAGCTTAACACTCACTTCAGGATTACCAGAACACATGAACCAAGTGTGTTAGGCCTGGGCTGGGACACATTGGGAAATACAGAAGGGACAGAATACAGCAGAATACAAAGCTCAGAGAGGACAGACTTGAAGAGATGTATACAGGCAGAGATGCTGGGCACACAGCAGGTAATTCTCACAGATTTAAGGAAGGGGTTGGTTTGAAAAATTCTCTACAAACACAAAGATATTAGGTAAATGAGAGAGAGAATTGTCCCTTGATTGAATTGCAGCAGCTCCTTGGTCCTTCAAACACCAGAGCTATTTGATGAGACGAGGAGAAGAGCGGTGGTAGAACATACGCAGGTGGGTAACTTGAACCCCAGATCTGGAAGGAGCAATCCCACTGTCACATTGGGAGCTTGTTTGTCATCTTGCCTCTCTAAATTGCTGAGTACCTCCTCATGGATTTCAAATAAATGTGCCCTGTAACCTAAAAATGCATAAACACTTTTGTAAGGGGACATCTAAAATCAGGAAATGCTCTTCTGGTACTATCATCACTCTTTCACAAGGGCACAAAATAAGTCAGAGCTAGCTGAGCGTGCATGATCGCGGGTCCCTCTTTATTTCTGTCCTCCTCAAAGTACAAGAAATAACTTCTTAACATTCAGCAAGAGGATTTATCTTTCTAGGAAAAGGAACAGCAC
This sequence comes from Oxyura jamaicensis, assembly GCF_011077185.1. Lineage (NCBI taxonomy): Eukaryota > Metazoa > Chordata > Aves > Anseriformes > Anatidae > Oxyura > Oxyura jamaicensis. The sequence goes on along the minus strand of NC_048926.1, from coordinate 75,562,744 downwards.
TTAAAACTATGCCCTTTTTAAAAAGATATATAAATAAAAGAACTGATTTATTCTTTCTTTCTTCTTTCTCAAAAAAAAGTTGTCCAAACATTCTTTCATTCTTTCTCCAAATTCCTCACACGCCCTGTTTCAAAAAACAGCAGCACTAGATCTGCTTTAGTTTCACTTCTTCCTCTTCAACCCTCAGAAATGAGTCTGTGATTAGTGCACCCCACTCAGCTAATTTGTTTTAAAGGGACTACAGCCTACACTGTACAACCGAGTATCTGCTTGTTGAACCCTGGCTATATAGGCTTCCATACTCACAATATTCCCACCCGTCTTACAACATGTACATTTTTAGAATACTTGCATAGGTCTATGCAAGTCTGATGATGTTACAGCCATTTATTCTCTCCAGCCAAAAATACTAGTATCCAGAAATGTTGCTATAAAACTAACAGTAACCATTTCCCTCCCCAGAAACTGAAAATATGAAGGGCACAGGACACAGTCCACACAAATTCGTGGTAACATGCAATAGTTTAAAAAAAAAAAAAAAAAGCAAGCATATTAGTCAGCAATACCTACTTAATCATGTAATCAACACGTCCTAGTACCACGTTCAATTCTGTTTATAAAAAAAAAAAAATCTTCACTGCTCTAGCTAATCCCTGCAGAAGTGCACCTGCAAGCTAAACTGATGTACATTAATATCCTTTGGAGAGAGGTTTCCTTCTACATCTTTGCCATGTCTACCTAATGGTACACAAAATAACCAGAATAAATCTTTTTACTACCTCAGAACAGTAAATTACAGTTAGGTTGGGGGTGCAACCAAGGATGAACACTTGCAAAGCTAAGGCAAACAGGTTAGCTCTCATGAGACTTTTGTAAACAGTTGTGTCAACACTGTAAATTGTTGGTACATATTTGTCACAAAAACATCATACTACATTTGCTGGCTAGCTGAACACTGTATCCTTGTGTTATCAAACTCAACCCTTAGATGACAGATTTAATCTTCCTCATTATCAGTGGAAACGATTTTAATTTGGGGACCTATTTAATACACAGTCTGAGAGCATCACAGCACTCCTTCAAAAAATGCGAAGGCAAAAAATCAGGAGTGTTTTGCAAGTGGCTTTTATCCCTCGTTTATCAAAATATAACTCTAGCCAGAGTTTGTGAGAGTTGCTTTACTGGAGAAAGCTATATGGAAACAGTCATTTTGCACTTCTCTAAAATAACTCTTTCCATATCGCTTCAAGGGAGAGGTAAGTTTGCTCCTCCTCAGCTAAAGACCAGTTCCTATTACGCTACCAGTTAGCATGTGGTCATATTGGCATGGGCTACTATTACCACGGAAGACTAATACTCTCAGCTATACGTTCCTTATCCATATTGCACCACGCCAATCTTTTTCCTGTTCTGCAACATCTGAAGTCAACGCAGAAGTCACCCGCATCACACCTCTAACACATTCTCCTTCTCACCAGCTGTGTGTTGACTGTGACCTTTTCTTTTGGCAGAGCAGACATTCTCAGGACCAATCTAACAATTCTCAGGCATGGAGTACATCTGAGCACAGAGGTGCAGTAGGGTTTGAAATCATGGGGCACAGATCAAGATTTGCCCCCTGATAGCTGATCAGAGGAACCAAGCATTCCCAAAGTGTCACCCTCACTTAACAGTAGACAAGACAGGATCCAGACTAAAATATTCTGACAAATGTTACTTATTGAAATGTTTTAAACAGTCAGAAGACTTACTTGGCAGAAGCTGCATCTTGATAGCTCCAGGATTCACCTCCTTTCTGTTTTTTGTTAGATTTGTTGTAAACAAAACTCTAATACGACTGTTAACGACTGTTAACAAAATGCAAGCAGATAAAGTGCACAAGAACAGGACAGGCTGATCTTTGTGACTTTTATGCATCATCACATGTATAGTAGAAAGCTTCTGACCAGACAACAATAATAAAAGTGTGAGCAAAAAGGTCTATCACTATGGACTCTGAGATACAGGATTGCACAGCCACGATCAGCATCCTTTCCTCTGTAGCTCAGACCTGTACCATGAGAGGGATGTGAACACATATTGCAGATTTTATTGAGTTAATTTTCTGACTATATTCACTCTTTACAGAACCACTTGTGTAAATTCATGAAGCAAGCCACATGTTAACTGGTGCATTGTTTACGTCATTTCCTAACACACAGTAAGCAAAAACATCTCGTAAGTTCTGCTGCAAGAAGGAAAGATTTAAAATTTTGTCCACAGTGGTTATGTAAACACTCTGCCATGATTCATGACTAGAAAATTGTTAACCACCACACCAGTCAATAAACTGCTGCCCAAATCTAAGGAACTTCCTAAGATAATAACTGTAGGTTATCTTTTTATATTTTTCTCCTGCGTTTGTTCCTTCTAGGCTAAGAAATTTCTCTAACACATGGACAACACAATGCAGCTTTTTCACCGAAAAAAAGTATACGTTGAGTACCTACTACAACTTAATTCATTGCCAACTTGTTATCCAAGCATTACACACATTTTAGCTAAACATAAAATGAACGCACCCTCTGCATATCACACTTGCATTAGCACTACTGCTAAGCATGTAAAAACATGATATATTTTATAAAACAGCCACAGACTCCAACTTCAGGCAAGGTATTTGTGGGTTAAAACTGGCATCAACACTAACATAAAACTACTTTTACACAAAACATCACAGAGATGGTTATCAGCGGCAGTGAAAAAGAACAAAAAGTTAGCATGAAAACTTTAGAAAAACTAATTTCATCTGCATAAGCAATAGAACTTGGTGTTTTCTTTTTCTTTTCTTTTCTTCTCTTTTTTTTCTTTTTCAGTTGTTTATTCTTTTCCCCTTCTATTATTTTTTCTGTTTATTTGTACCACTACAGTATTTTCAGAAAATTATTCCTGCAACTGTGAGATCTCTGGGAACTTTATTACCAACTTCATTGGAAGCAGCTGTAGGCCCTGCAAAGATGCCTTATGTTTATTACAGTCTTAGCTCCTGACTATTCTGCCCAGATATTGCATTGCACTCTTCATTAATGGTAAGTATTGTGCTTTGATTAAAAATACATGCAAGATGTACTTAGAGTTACAAGGCAGTCAAAATAAGTGTTTTTGTTTGTTTGTTTGTTTGTTTGTTTTGTGAGGTGTGGAATAGCTTGGATTAGATTCAGAATAATCCCATAACTGATTTAAGAAGTTTTGGACACTACCTGGTTACCACCAGCTAACATGCAAGGAAAGTAATTTACATTTACTGCTTTGAGGACTCTCTTAAAATCATTAGCCAAATTTCTACAACGCAGTCAATTCTGCTGTTTTTCTTCAGCTGCATTCGAGTAAGGAATTTAGATTCAGCCTTCACTGAATATACAGCATTTGGATTCTAACTTTAAAGAAAATGAACTGTTTTGTTCCAGATACTTCCATCTCATCTGTGTATAAGATTGGTATACCAACTACCTGTGGACTATGAATATAGTGCATTTTTCTGATTATCTTAGGTATATCTACTGCCCCATCACATTTCTCTTGTGTAGAACAATGTGGCACCATACTTTTTGTCTTTAGTCCCAAGCAAATTATTTTCTACACCTGCCTTATTATTAAAAAAAAAAAAAAAAAAAAAAAAAAAACCTGCAGGATACAATATATATATAGTATTTGCTGTAAGAACAGTTGAAAACTTACTTTATGAGAACAATAAACATTGAATAACAAAATATATTATTATTGTGGAGATTATTTCAACAATGTTTTTAAAGAAAACACCAAGTAAATGAAAAATGAAAGGTGTGCATTTAAATGTCAACTATTGACAGGAACAAGAAAATTATAATCACTGTGTTCTGGTCAGCCTTGTGTGAATTCTCTCTCAATTGGAACTTAAAAGTTCTTGCTGCTAAGACTGTTATAAATGGAAATATTTTATAAACACAGCTTGTCAAAGTGAGGTTAGGACTGCAACTGGAGTAAACAACTAAGAGTACAGAAGACAAACTATTGCACTGAGGTTACCTTTCATTCCTCATACTTTTTTTATCCTGTTTACCCCATGTTGGACTAAATTTACAAATCTTTTTCATGGGATCTATGTAACTAATGACAATATAATTAGAATGGTTGCTGGTTTTGAGCCCACCGTGCAGGCACAACTTATGCCTACTCATGTAAACGAAGTGCAGATTTTGCACTCAAATTTGTGCATCCTGCAAACAAAATGGTGGTGAGTGGGTGGAGTTAGTTTTGTTATTCTCAAAGAAATTTTAACGACAGCCACTAACATGCCTCAGCAAATTTAAATGATTGAGTGGGTCATCTTAGCAATCGCTAACATCATATACTGTATAAGCATATATGAAATTGTTTGGTCATTCATTTCCCATTACAAAAATGTTTCTGTAGATATGTATTAGAGAAGAAACCCCTTAAAAACCTCAGAAGGAAATTTCTCACAATGATGAATGTGTGTCTTGAGACCTTATTCAGAAACAGCTTTGATAAACAGTTTGATTGAATAATTTGTGCCTCTCTATGAAGACTTAAAATGTCAAACACACAAAAGTCATTATTTATCGCAATGCTAAAACATTATATTATCCACAGATTTCTTAATGGCAGACCTACTGCAAGGAATTGAGACAACAGGCTTAGGAGAGCCCAGGGCCCAATCCATCAAGGTGCCAACCACTCATGCACAGAGAGCACCACTGGTTCCAGCTGCAGTCAAAAGGAATGAAAGTATCAGCCTTGCCAAATGCCTGAAGAGCTTACAAGGTCTTGTGTTACAGACAAGAAGTTCCAGTAGAGTTACATAAAATCAAACATGTCTGAAGAACCGTTCTCAATGACCCCTTAGCTCAAAATTCATGTGGATATGTAGGTCCAATGGGAAAGTACATTTTATGATCCTAAAGCCAAATTCATTTCCTATCAGTTCTGAGAACACAGGGTTTGTATCCATATGATGTTAATTTAAAGCTTGCTCTAAAAGCAAGCAAACTTTTTTGAAATAAAATTCTTTTTTTTTTTTTTTTTGGAATAAAATCAATGTAATTACAACCTACAATTAACATGTGACTTTAATTTGCGATACAAAGTTCCAAGAAAATATTCAATTAACAACATGTCTTCAACATCCTCTGCACCTGGCCCCACATGCCTTCTGATGTCCTAGTTTGGCCCTATGCTGACTAGGGCATCTGATAATGACTTTTGCAAATCAATTCATTATTTAACTTACAAGTAGCTGGATCCAAATGAAAACAGTGCTCACAAGCTTTCACATATGCTAGTACCTTCCATTTTAAGACTGTAAATTAGTGTTGGAGAAAAATGCAAGTAACAAGATAAAAGTATCACAGAAAGCATTAAGCTGTGCATATTTCAAATGTGTACAGCCGTACCCTCCGTACCCTCATTCGTTATTTTCCTGTGTCAGTCAGCAGTTTTAGAAGCTTTTAAAAATTAGGCACAGTTCTCATTGCTGGTACAGTTTAATATAGTTACAAATAAGGACTGGTGAAAATTATGTGGCTGTATACCTGGAAGCTTGTGCTGAGACACTGTCGCTGCTGTCTCATCTGCCCCCCAAAGCTGGCAGAGCCAGATGCATACACTGGGCAAACTATTACAGGAACTCCGACTCCTATTCTCCAGAACATAATCATGTAACCAGAAAGACAAAAAAAAAAAAAAAAGGAAAGAAAAAAAAAAAAAAAAGGTCAGGATAATAATCTTAAGCACTAACATGGTATTTTCCAGAAACTTTATGAGAAAACAATAAGATTTTTCTTAAAGAGCAGTGACAGCAGCATCCATTGATTTCTGTTCAGGCAGCTCCAGACATTCCAAAGAACATCACTAATCATTTATTTGTAAAATCATAATTTAGAAAAAAAAAAAAAAAAAAACAGGCATTCATCATTTCTAATCAAATTAAGTTTAGAGGCACTTGAGATGTATCCCTTTGATCAGCTCCAAGTACAGAAGCTTTCTATAAAACTGCGGAGTCATGGACAAGTAATCCCACTCTACTGAATGAGAAAAATATTCTTTGCTAGCTTAAGACAAATATCCTTCAGTCAATCTTTAATGTATGTGTCCAGGACTTTTTTATGGTGTGTGTACAAGATATAATATATTAACACTATTTAATTCAAAAAGTTGAACAGGTTGAAGGGTCTGTTGCCTACTGCACGGCAAGTAAAGCTGCTCATCTAGCTCTGTCCCTCGCAAATTGGTCTCCCTCAGACAGCCCTGGTAACTCTCCTCCTCACACCTTCTTCCCGACGCACAAACACCCACAGGCATGTTCATTTCAATATTCATCTTCTCCTCCCAGCTCCTTTTCCCATAGTAGGGATGCTGGGGAGGACTGAACCACTGCTGCATCCTTATCAGACACCACAACACAGATTCTCAGTTTAGGCTGAAAATACACAGCATGTTTGGGGCACGGAGACCAGCAGGGTTACTACACGGCCTACTGTAATTCCTCCCTTTCAGGACCATGCCCTGCCAAGGCAACTGGGACTGCTCACTCGGTGAAAGGTACACGTGTCCTTTGAGCACTTCCTGAGCACAAGCTGCACTAATGATCACCACTTTGCCGGCCAAAGCTTTCCATCTCTTAGGTCTTCTCAGCACAAACGAGGACAGCAGTGCAGGTATGCCTGCGTGCTTTCTGGTCACAGATGATCTGGTCCTGTAAAACATAAAATCTGAAGCGAATGTGGGGGCAAAGAAGAAACACTGCCGGTAGTTTCAAGTGCTGCAGTACTGCCTGCTCTCCTTCCTCCCCCAAGTCATGACCCTTACATATGTCCACGGCACAGCTCTACTAAACATGCCAGCGATTTACAGGGCTGTGCACATGAAATGTGCGTTTTGAGCCCTACAAAGAGTTAACCCTCCTGTCAAGAGGCCTTCAAAGGGCAGGAAGCCAAGAGAAAACCACCCCCGGGAACCTCCCAACCCTGAGGATCCCTGAGCAGCAACTTCAAGCAACCTTGGCCCGAGGTGCACCCATGGCACCAACCGAAGTTTTCCGCCCGGCCGGCGATAATGGGCGTCAAAGCACCAGCACGCGGCACAATCGTGTGGCCACGAATGGGACCCCATTTGCCGTGGAGAGGCCATTTTGGGCACCTCTCTTCTGAGAGTGACAGGGGGCCAAGTGACGGGGGGCTTCCCTCTGCCAACAGCCCAACGGTGCTTCCACACAACACCCCTCACACCTTCAAAAAGTAAAAAATAATATAAAAATAAAAACACACCATTTAAAAAATAAAAATAAAAAGGGAAGCGGCCAGCCACGGGCTACCCTCTCCTCAGCCCCTCGAAGCCCAACCCAGCTCTGAGGAAAACTGAGGGGCTTGGGGGGGGAGGGGGGGGGGATGCTGTCGGGGGGTGACGGTTGGGACCGTTGTGTCCGTTGGGTGTTTCCCGCCGGCGGGAGGAGCGCGCGGGGCGCGCGGCGGCAGGCGCGAAGTTGCAGCGAGCCTGTGTCAGCACAACTCGCGGGCGGAGGAGCGGCAGCGCCGCGCGGGGCCGGCGGGAGGCGGCCGCGGGGACGGAACAGCAAATGCTATTCAGCCCGAGCAGTTTCAAGCCGCCCATGCTGGGGAATTACTGGAGCCGAGCTACGGCTTCTGAGCGCTGGCGCTGGCTCGGTGTGCGTGCGCGCGCGCGCGGGGGGGGGGGGGGGGTGCGCGCCTGTGCGCGTGATGTGCGCGCGTGAGTATGCGAGTGTGTTTGTGAGTGTGTGTGTGCGTGTGTGTGTGCGTGTGCGTGTGTGTGTGCGTGTGTGTGTGTGCGTGTGTGTGTGTGCGTGTGTGCGTGCTTGCACGCCGGGCGACAGTAGGAAAAGGGGGTGACTTTGGGGAGGGGGAGGGGGCACCCAACTTGCCCCGTCCGACGAGTTTTTGGAAAACACACACACACCAAAAAAAAAAAAAAAATGTAAAAACGGCAAAAAAACAAACGTGTTCTCGGGCAGGCTGACAGCCGGGGTCAAGAAACAGCTGCTGGAGTTAATGTTCCTTCCTCCCACTCTGTCTGATGGCGGTGCCCTGCCAAGGCGAAGTGGGAGCGGGAGCTCCGCGCCGACCGGCCCCGGCCCCGGCACACGCCGGGACCTGGCTGTGGCGCAGGGCGAGCCCGCGGGGGTCGCGGGCAAGCCGTGTTTGGTTGCAGTCGCCCCCTTCCTCCCTCAGCCGGAGGGCACCTCGAAAAACCCTAGCCCTGAGGAGTGGGACCCCGGACACAGGCTGCTGAGGGTTGTTGCCGTCAGCGCCCCTCAGCACCACGTCCTTCCCCGAGGTGCGATGTCTGACAATGCCCACTGGTGTGGCTGCTGAGTGGATTTTGGGAGCTGGGCTCCTCAGCACAGGCCTGAGGACGTACCACTGGGCACCCATTTTAAAGAAGTTGGGCAGTAACTCCCATTGGGGAAGAGCAACCTCAACTGCTACACGCGAGGCTGCCACGCCGCTCGCATTTTACGCCTGCCGGATCAGTCCTGCTGTCTGCAGAGTTGCCATTAAATGCAGCACCCTGGTACGTGATCAAAGCATCAGCCACTGCTTAATGTCATGGCATGTTCTCGGGTGTTGTGACACAGCCTCGTGGTGTGAAGATGTTGCAGTGACTCTCGTGTATCTTTAGAATATTTACGCATTCACCATTGCCAGAGATACCTATTCATAAATAAAATAAATACAGCATGAGTACTATTGACATCCTGCAAACACGGCTTGCTAGAGGCTCATTAAAATGAGAGCTGTCCAGTAAGCCCCACACTGCCTCCTGGCAAGCTAGCCTATTTCATTTCTTCCTTAATTCCCTGTCCAGGATGGTTCACTATTCCAGCCTACTGCTTTATAGCATTCTGTGATCTCTGCTCTGTCTGCTGCTTTTTCCAGACTGGTCCACTTTGCTCTTTCAGCTGTATTCTCCACACAGCTCTTTGCCCAACTCCACTGCTTGCTGCTAATTAATGCCTGGTTTTCTTGCTATCTAAAAAAGATAACACTTTGATTAGACACACACTCATGCACACACACACACTGATATTTACTCTTTCTGAAGAATAAGTGGCATGAAATCCAGATGCTGAAATATCAGTCAAAAATTCTCATTCCCTTCAGTGAGATCAAGGTTTCACATGTGGCACCCAGAGCTATCTATGTACCTCTAACATTCACCCATCAAACAGTAACATCATTTATCCTAATTCAGCCCTCTCGTTTAATTCTGCAATTCTGATGAAAAGCTTACACATATTTTGTTTGTACTAGCCAAAGGTTTTCTGAGCCAAATCTTTGCTATTTCAACCTATACAAAGCTGAATTACATTTCTTTTTTCTTTCATTTTTTTTTTCCAAGTTTTTCCTCAACCTCAGAGGAATTAACATGTTTGGTTTTCCTTTTTTAGAGACTTATTTCAAGCACTCGAGTTGCAGTTCATGAGAAGTAGCTCCTTGAGTTTTCAGCCATCTTTTTTTCATGCAAGTAGCTTCTAAGCATTAACTGCTGTATGTCTGAATTTTTCTCAGCCATGAATAAGATTGGTCTTGGAACAGTAGCTGGAGTTCAGTCAAGGAAGAATTCGGTCCATAACCTCCAAGAAGCTCTAACCTCTCATCTCCAAAGATCCAGAAGGTTGTGAGAAGAAATCACCCACTTCAAAGTGCTTAGTGCCACAAGCATGGTGCTCTAGCACATCAGAAACGTGAATTTGGGAATTTGCTTCTAGGTCAAATGGGGGCTGGAAAGAAAGAGTGTTTTCTGCCACAGGCTGGGGACAGACCATCTTTGAGCTGTACAGTGTTAATGCTGCATTTGGAGGAGCTACTTGCAGTGGCTTGTTGGCAATACTGGAAGAAGCCCATCGTGCTGCAGAAGCCTGCAGAGCAGTCTGTGAGCAGGCGTCTCCATTTGCAGAGTCAGAAGGGCATATTTATGAGGGCAGGAGGTGGACTGCATGTAGATCCTTCAGTCCTAATGTCTGAAACCAATAAATTCTGCTTGTTCCACCTGTAGGAACTTGCATAGCATAACTGGAGAGTTACAGGGTGGGGAGATGGGGCATAGGACCCTTCTCAGATCTTTATTTTTGTTCTTTCCTGCCCTAAAAGCTATTCAGTACTAAAAGTCATCTCATGATAACATTTCCAGAAGGTACATGGTTCTTGTTGATGCACTGGCAGGAGCCAGTATTTTGGACAGTTTTGTCTGCATAACAATTGGCCTGTCCTTACTTGCCATGTCAATGCCAAGGTCATGGTTTGTTGCAGAAAAAAGACTGAGAGCTTCTGTTCCCCTGTTTGATACATAAGGACAGTGGAAAAGCCAATGGAAATGAAAGTTTGCAAACGCAGAAGCAATGAAGGAAAACATTTTGCCAAACCAGATTATTTTAGATGAGGGAACACATTGCCACAACTGATAACTGAGGTCAAGCAGTTCCCAAGGTACAAAGAAAAACATTGGTTTTCATGAGCAGCAAGAATATTCAACAGCACAATAAACAAATGTTCAGAAGGAGATACAAAACCTCATGTTCCAGATCATCACTCAATCTGGGAATAAACAAGTGAGATAAAGAGGGACACTAGGCAGATTTCTAAGCATCTTTTCTGAGAATTCCTTGGACTTTTATTTGAGACATCTCATTCTAGCAACCACTGATACAGATTAAGGACATGAAGATAATAGGAGATCTAATCCTTAAACAATACACCTATGTTTGTTTTGATCTAAGAAGAAATAATGAGTTGTTTCAAATTGTGTGGTCACTTTCATCTGTTGGAAGATATCTACCATGGAGACACGCTCGTGTAACTGTGTTTGTTAGTACACGTGACTTGGGTTTCTCAAAATGAGGGAACAGAATTAGCCCGCTTTACATCCACTTAAACATTTATTTACTTGTTTATTTTTACAGTGCATTCTCATTTTACAAGGCTTTTCTTTTTATGGCTAGGAGTCCCTCATCTCTGTTTCAGGACAGCAGCATTCTCAGCTCTGCTGTGACACTTCCTGAGTCCTGATTGCTGTAGGATACGAACACATGGACAAGTCACTGCAGGGTAAGTTGGGGTGTGAATTTACAGAGCCAGCTCCTGTGGTGGAAATGCCTGTGTGCATGCATAAAGTGAAGGTTAGGCTACCTTGAATTACCTCACTTTTATCCTCGAGTAGAAGTGCGCACACAAGCTGTTACCATGGAGTAGGCAGTGTATTTTAAATCCACGGTTTTGTGTTCGCCTGTGGTCCTGGCCAGGACAAGCTTTTTCCATTGAAGTGTCTGAGATGCAGACACTTACTACGCTTTGCTTAAGGCTGCTGGTGGGAGCGGGTTATGAGTGACCTGCTTTCACCCCTCCTGCTGAGGGGCAGAGCAGCTACCTGGGGACCTCAACCCACTGAACCAGGCAAACAAAGTCTTTACCCACCCTCCTGCCCACCCTCTGCAGGAGAAGACAGCACAGCTCAACCTCCAGCTATCCCACATGGGCATGTTTCTGTGCCTTTGCTGACTGCTGCTTCCCTTGTCCTGTGGCTGTGTGGTGGGCTGATGGTCCAACTCCTCTTGCTTGCCTTGGGTCCTCATTCCAGTGTATGTGAGACACGTGGCAGTGCTGTTACAGAGCAGCCAAGAGTATCTTCACAATGTTTACACCAAGTAAAAAACAGCAGGGAACTGAAAACTCCCGATCTTAACACATCATTTTTCAGTACATCTCACCAGGCTGCTGATACTACCCCAATGTAGAAAACAGAAGTATGTATTTCAGCATTTGTCACAACGCAGTCTGTGAAGGTCACTGTTACAGGGCACGAGGCTGTTGCTTACCAAGCCCAGCTGGTTGTTAATGAAATTTTTACTCTGGTTATGAAGGGTGGGAGGCCTACCTGCCTTCTGTCATACAACTAATCCAATGCTGCATGTCCTATGCTCCCGTGTATTTCCAGCAAATCAAAACTTGTTCTCTTGTCCGTAAGAGGTTTGTCTCCTACTGCCTTTGGTTCTGAAGCTGGATCCAGTGGTTGAAGTTCTGTCAGTGCATTTGGGCAGAAAATTGTCCTCAGCATTGCCTGGTACATCAAAGAAGGCATAGCGGTCATATGGTGCTCAGGTTGTCCCCAGGAAAGATGGACAGAACTGGTACTGAAGTGCTACAGCGTGCTTGTGCTGCCTGGCTGCATGGAGACAGCACCTTAAGGAACTTCAGCACTTTACGACACCACCATATGCATTTCTTCAGTGATTTAAGCATCCCTCCTCGTTCCCAGCCCTTGTTCCCGTCCCGCCCGCTGCATTGTGCTGGCACAGCTGTTTGTTTGGCTGTGGGCGGCCCAGGGGTGGGAAGAAGCAGCTGGAGGGGTGGGAGAGCTGCTTACGGCAGCTCCAGCAGCTCTGCCATTGAGCACGCGACCATGGCCCAAGATCCCCATGAGGTGCTCAGGAGGCAAGAGGGCTCGTCTGAGCCACCCCTCTCTTGTTCTGAGCAATCGATAGACAGCCATAACATTTCAGATGCCATTATGTGGTAGTTGTTGGCAAATGTTGGCTTATTCATGGCGACTGCTATGTATCAGTTTTCATTAGAAATGTAACACAAACTGGAAGCACTGAAAAACAGCAACAGCAGCAATTATGCATGTGATCATCACAGAGAGTTTGAAAATCGTGCTTCAATAAAGCCTGAGTGGAGAGAAAGCAAATTCTTCCACATGAATATGATTTGCTTTTGCTTTTTCTAAGTGTCGGCAATTATCAGTGGCATTTAAATATATTATTTTGATATTTTTCACATAATTTTGTAGCAGCGGCGGTTCTGCATTAAAAGCAGTATCTTCTGCTGATCTTAATAACACCACCATACCCTAGCTGGTAACATTCTGGAAAACTTCCAGAAAATAGGAACCTGTCTCCCAGATTGCTAGAAAATTTCCTGTGAAGCTTCCAAACACAGTCTCTGCCACCTAAAGAGAAAAATAATAATAATAAAAAATAAATTAATTAATAAAGTTTCTTCTTAATATTTGACCCAAAAGAAACACTTAAAGGGCTTTCAGAAGACAAAGATTTCCATGCAGCTGATGATTCAATGGAATCAAAATATTTATTTTTTTCTTTTTTTTTCCCCTTTCTTTCTTTCTTTACAAACATCTGGTAGAAAATGTGCTTTCACAAAATGCTGAAAGGCTCTCCTAAGTCCCACCGAATTTTTCATAACTTCTCAAAGTATCTGGGGAGCTTCAGTGACCCAGGGAATTTTAATGCTGAAAAATAAAAGAAAATTTCACACTTTTTATTATTTCTGTGAAAATGGGCCTTATTTTAACAAGAATTCCAAAAAACACCTCTCAAGTTAGCCTCTAGATTGCCCTACTGTTTTATTTTTTTTTTTTTTTTCAGTAGAGTTCTCGATGACCTTTGGTAAAATAACACTATGTTAAATGAGTCTTTGAGTCTTTGTGATTATCTCCTTTTGCAAATATTACAAAAATTACAAAAAAAAAAAAAAAAAAAAAAAGAGGGGGGATGACTTTATTGTCCAGTCCTGCTTCCTCCAGGGCCGTCCCCAGCTTAGACAACTTTGATAAGTCCACTCCCAGTAATTTGTAAGCCTGGTGCTTAAGCATACTCTTAAGCCCCAGTACCTCATAAAGTGCAAAAAGGCTTTGAAAAGCCTTCTCAAGGCTCAAGGAAGCCAGATGACCTCTGTGCAGGGGAGCTCAGGTGTAGGTGCAAAACGGCTCGAGCTTGAAATCCAACTGCGGTGAGTACCAATGTATGGCATGAGCTGCACAGCTGTCAAATGTCACCCCAAATCCAGGCATGAGTAGGGGGGGCAGGACAGTAACCAGCCTGTGCCAACCCCTGACTCCAGGCCCAGCGCTGCAGCCCATCCTGCGGGAAATCCCAGCTATCCTTTCAGTCACGGCTGGAGGACCTGTACCTCAACCAAATGTGTGCTTGAAGTTTTCTCCCTTGCCATAGCAATATGCAGCAGCTGGGCAAGAACTACTTACTTGTCAGTGGAATAAAGTACCTGGGGAAGAAGGGCCTCCTACAAAGTGATCTATGTACCTTTACATCTTATCTGGACTGTTGTCCTTCCTGATTGTAACCCGGACATTCTTCCAGGTCTCAGTCTGGTTCCCTTGAACAAGTAAGTGCCTCCGTATGAAGGCTCCTTTGTAAGGTGCCTGCCAAAGTTATTTGATCTCCTCCTTTAGCCATCCCTTTCCTTTCTTGCTTCAAACCACCTTCAGAGAAGGAATGCTCTTTAAAATTAATCGTTATAATTTGTCTTTGTTAATTGTGATGGCATAGGCTTGCAACCCCGGTTCCTTGAATACTATATTAGAAATACTGAGAATTTATTACAAGAGCCCATGTGTTTGTTAGAAAAACAAAACAAAACAGAAATTCAGCTCAAAGGCCTGGGAGCAGAATAGGTAGGGATATTCATAACAGGCTTATAGGATGCACAGGAAGGAGGATGAAGCCATCTACCCAATATCTTACACTTCTATATAGCAAAAAGTGTGGGGATTAGCAGGGAGAGATGAAAGGCTCAGTACGTGATCAAAACGGCAAGTTAATTGGCATAGCAGGCACTTGTTCAAGTAACTTACATGACTGGAATGTTAATGTGGAAGGGTATAACTTGCTCTGAAAGGGTACAGAGGGCAATTAGAGGCAGTCTTTTCTTGCATTTCTAGGTCATACAACACTTGTTCTAAGGTCCAGAAGAGGAGAGAGATGGGTTAGAAATTTGTGGGTGAAAGTAACAGAAAAAAACAAAAGCATAGTCACAGTATAGCAGAGAATGCAAAGGTTTGGGAGCAAGTTTTGTAAGCCTTACCTTTAAATGTCAACGTTCCTAATTCATAAGTCAAGAAGGAAAAACAAAACCAATGGATTTTAAGAACTCATTATTCAATAAATTCACAGATTTTCTGGGAAACAAGTCTGAGATACCTGATAGATCTGACAGTTCCTTTAAAAACATGCTAAAGTCAGAAGCCTAAATGTAGAAGCACATTAGGAAACAAATATAGCTAAGTCATCAGTGTTTCAATGATTTAAAACACAAGAAGAGGGTATCAGAACTTGGAAATCAAGTCTGATTTAAAAAAAAAAAAAAAAAAAAAGTATAAAAATATTGGGATGACTTAAAAGCACTTTGCCAAAGAAATTAAATGGGAAACTAATGAGAAATATAAACTGTAGCAGAAGAGTATTCAAATGTGTTGAAGGGGGTAAGAAGAAAATAAATGAGAAAGTTAGTCCACTTCTCAAATGGAAGAAAACAGTATTGATACCAAGAAGCCCAATGCTTTTTTATTTCCATCTTAATGATAACAGAAAAGCACATGGTTAAACAGCACAGGTAATTAATACTAAAGATAAAGAGGTAAAAACTGAGGTTACAACTGGGAGAGGGATGAGAAAATTATGGATACCTCGACAGTATTAGATGCATTGAAGTGGTCTGCATGTTGTGAAATTCAGCCTGGATATTATTTGGACATCCAGCTTTGGCAGCTGCAGCGTTATGACTCGTAACTCTTTATAGTATATGAAGGGTGGTTGAGGTTCTGGACCACTGAAAAGGGGCCAACCAGTGAGAGAGGAGAAACTCTCAAAAGATCAGTCATCTTAACTTCAGTCCTGGCCCAATTAATTAAACTGTTTATGGGCCTCTAAAAGACAACAAAGAGATGAGTAGCAGCCAACATGAATTTGTCAAGAGCAAATCATGTCAAACCAATCTAATTTTCTTCTATGACAGAGTAACAGGCATTGAAGCAGTAGACATCATACATCTTTGACTTCGGTGGGTTTTTGTCACTGTGTCATATAATTCTCGTAGGCAAGGTAAAGAAACAAGGCTACGTGAAACTGCTGTTTAAGTGGTAAACTGCTTACAGAAAATGTACTTGGAGAGTATAGGTATCAGAGTTTCATTATCAAATTAGAGATACACATCCCACGGGGTTTCACAAGGGTCTTTTCTGGTCCAATGCTATGTAACAGTCTCAGTGATGACTTAGATAACAGAATATAAAATGTTTCTTGCCTCTGAAGAGATCAGCGAGTGGAGGGCAGATGCAGTCATGTTCAAGGACAGGGTTACATTTCAAAATCTTGTTGAAAATTTACAAAAAAAAAAAAAAAAAGAATGTGAAAAACCAAGTTAACTGCAAAATTTCACTCACAGACTGTAGCAATCATTTACACACTGTAAGGACGGATGTTGTACTGCAGAAGGAAATACCAGAGTTGTAGTGAAGCAAAGTTTAACAAGACTCAAAACCGCCAGAATGTTACAGAAAAAGGTAGGCATTAGTAAGGGATGTGCATTTAGAAGCATCTTCTGCAAGACTTGCGGGGTATGCCTTCTGCTGTACCCGGTGCCAAAAAGGCCTTTGTTGATACACCCTACACAGGACTGTGCTCCACAATATGAGGAGGGAGTAAAGAGAAGAGCAGGGGGAATGATGTCTGGGAGATACCATCTGTGAGGGAAGAGTGAAGGAAATGGGGTTGTGTTTTCTACATAGAAGAAGACAGAGAAAAGTACATAGGAGACTTAGAAAGTAGCTGTGAAAGAACAGCAATGCATTCCGTTCCATGTTTGCCAGTGGAGTAAGTTACAGTCAGGGAGGCACAGATCAGATATTAAGATAATCTTTCTAACAGTGAGGCTAGAGGAACACTGGAATAGGTAGACTATGATCAAATCTGCACAACTGGAGTTTTCTAGGACAAAGACAGACCACAAATGGTGTGCCTGGAATGAATCTGCTCTGAGGCATTGCCTGGAAGGAAGATAGCCCAGATATTTCCTATGACTTGTTGGACTGAACAGCTTTCAAGTGTCATGGGAGAGGTGGGGCTAGTTAATTCAATTTGTCTTCAGCTGCTTTTTGGTTTGGTTTGTTTTTTTGTTAGTTAGTTTGTTTTTGTGTTTGCTTTCTTTCCGGTCATTTTTCCTTGGGTTAAACTAATATAATCATAAAATATTAGAGTAACCAGAGCAACATACAGGAGCTACTGCAAACCCTTTCCAAATCTGTTACAGCCCATTATGAGTGATGCAAGTTAAAATTTAAGAAGTTGTATACTCATTTTTCCCCATACTGATTCTGAGGTTTTAATAAATTTACCTGAACAAATGCAGCAGTTTTATTTAATCTGGTTATATTAGTCTCATATGAGCGCTGCAGATCTCTACAGCTCCTTCTCATTGACTGTGGTATATGTATTAATGAATAAAAAATTGATGAGCTTTAGGCCTTCTTCCTTGCTTCCTTTCCCCTCTCCCATCAATGACTCAACCAATGAGCTAATAGAAACATTACTGAGAAACAGAAACCTTCAAGTAAGTAATTGCCAGTCTGTTGCAGAGGATAGAAACATATGGATAGGCTGGACAGCAGTGTGAGGTGCTGAAAAAATATACCCAGGTGGGGGGAATTCACTGACAGACAAAGATGTTTGCTGTTAAGAAATTTAACTTTTAATATTCAGTATTTGTGACACTTCACTGAAGAACAGCGAGAGACAGTATATTAAAATGCATTTAATCACTGGTGTCCACAGAACAACGTATGACTTAAATTATATGCGGAGAGCCATAAGCCACAAATATTTAGTCTGTTGCCTTTCTTGAATCAGGTAATAGCTAAAGTTTGTAATCCTGCAAGATTTGTCAGTGAGGAGAGAAACGGATGCGGGAGCTGGCAACTCTGACACAATCCAGTTTATTTACCAAGAGTCGTACACAAGACAAATGGAAAAAAAAAAAAAAAAGAGAGAGAGACTATTTCTTGACTTTTCCTTTGCACTGCTTTGCAGGTATTCCTGACAGCATGCCTAAGGGTGATTCCTTGCATTTAGCTTCCCTACTTTTTTGCCCACTGCATTCATAAGAGGTTTCTAATTCAATTAATGCCCAACCTTTACGTGCCCCTGAGCTCTGAGCACAGTTGGCAGTACAGCAGAGCCTCACCATGTACCCGTGTTCTTCCTAGTGGCCTCTGTTGTTTAAATTACCTGGCTGCACAATGGACATGATCAGCTTCTTTACATTTACACCTCATGGAATTTGCCCTCAAGCTGACCACTAAACTGTGTTTAAATGACCCAGTAAATGGTGTGTTAGCCACATGTGGACTTGTCTAAGAACTATTCACAACAATAATAAAAAAATGTTGGGAATTATGCGGATTCAGGCAAATATACTGACACTGTTCACCTCGGGCCTGATCCAAAACGCACTGAAGCCAGGGCAGGTATCACCAGTGATGTCAGTGGGCTTTGGATCGGGACCAAGGCTTCTCCAGCCTTTACTCAGATCTTACTCTGGCAATTCTCCCATTGAAGTCAATGAGATTATTTGCTGGTATAATAGAGCTCACTGTCAGGAAGATTTTAATGATATTCAACCTACATTTTCCATGTCTTCATATCACCCCATTACTCCTAGTTATATCTCATTATCTTCTTTTTTCTCAGGGACCCAACCCTAACCTCCTTAGTCAGGCAAAACTCCCACTGACTTCGATTAAGGAAGCAGGAGCTCACTGTGATCTTTACTATCTGGAGGCTGCTGTAATGCCCCCCATTATTTCATCGTATAGGCAATCCATGCGTGGCATTTTTTCTTGTAAAGACTGCAGTATTGAGGCTATGGCTTAATACTGAAGAGGAGAGAAAAATGAAAAGATTTGCCAGTATAATTTCAAGACATACAGCAATATGAATTTTTAAATATCATTTGATCTTATAAAAACATTTTATCATCTTTCCATCAGATGTACATCCTCACAGCTATATAAAAATCTCTAGTAAAATTATTATAAGTAGTTTCTTTGATTAAGAACTCAACATTTGTGGTTTAGAATAGCTTTATAATTTGCTGTGGACAAGATGGATAACATGATACCTCTTTCTCAATGATCATTTATTATGTATAATTTGGCCTTTCTGGATTGTTGGACTGGACCGTGTCCTAAATTACTAGAAGTTAAATACTTCTTATATACATTAAAAATGATAATTTTCTATAAATTTGTACTAAAAGCTTGGATTTTATTCAAAATTAAGACATCAGATATCTCCAATGCTCTTCAAGCGAATTGTTTCATATATCCAGAAAGGTTAAGCTCAGGCAGTTGAACCCCATTAGTTTCTCCTCGTGGTCTTAGATGTTCCAGAGAAAAGTATACAGAGGCCCTTCTTCCCATCTGATCGCTAGTCAAAAGATGTACCAAGATGGGATGCCGCCAGGGCCACGCGGCTAACATGGCACCCGTGGCTAATGGGCTACAACACTAGGGGACATCAGCGCAGGGCAGCATGGATCTCCAGACCAGCTGCCATGGGTTGGTGTGCCACTGCTAGTTCGTCAAGTTCTTGGACTAAAAGCCCTCTTTCTGTCTGGCCTTGGACAGCAATGGGCACTGAACAATGGGGGTTTTACAGCAGTACAACAGTAACGATCACACCGATGATAAATAACATAATGAATACTAATGAAAGAAAGGAAGAAAGGGACTTTAAAGATGATATCACAAATACATTCCCATTCGTGACATGTTCCCATCCCGCTTCCTTATTCTGTTCTAGAGGAAAGGCATGAATTCCTCTGGCATGGATACGTGGGACTCCCTAGCAAGGACATGATTTTGCCACTAAGGGATATAAACTATGCCCAAACAGCCATGGCAAGTCCCTTTTTCTCTACATGCTAGATTTTGCAAATTTTCAGTCACATACTAGTAATTAATCATTGTAGATTTACGTGTTCCCTTTGCTACTAGTTATATTCGTTTTTTTCAGCAACTCCCCAGTGATCACATATATCAAGATGAAAAAAGTGAAACATTATTGCATGCTCTGTGTTCATCGCTATTGTCCTTACTTGCCCTACCCACTCCAATGTTACTCTGGTGTATGGCAAATGGAGGTGCGGCTCTCAGGTGACCATTCAGAGCTATTTCTTTGATGAGACGAATGAAAACACTCCACTGCTTGTGCAGTCAAGGATTTCTTCGGGAATGTTGCAGTGAAATTTGAGAGGCATTTAGTCATCAGCAGAAGTTCACTTTTTTATTCCAGCCCCTATCTCCTTTTCGGATACAAGGAAGCACAGATAACTAAGGTTTAAAATGTGTGCTAAAGAATGGCTTGGTGTGGCATATCTGCATTACTGCTATAAGTTCAAACCAGTTTGCTCTTGAAATGCATCTACTAATTATCCTAACTTACCATTCTTTTGCTTGCATCCTCAGCATGAAAATTGGACTCCTTTTGAACTAAGCTAAACCAAAAATTATAGAATGATATAGAATCACAGAACCACAGAATGGTTTGGGTTGGAAGGGACCAAAAAGACCATCTATTTCCAACCCCCCAGCCATGGGCAGGGACACCTCCCACCAGACCAAGTTGCCCAAAGCCCCTTCCAGCCTGTTCTTGGGCACTGCCAGGGACGGGGCACCCACAGCTTCTCTGGGCAACCTGTTCCAGTGCCTCACCACCTTCTGAGTGAAGAATTTCCTCATAATCTCTAATATAAATCTCTCCTCTTTTCATTTAAAACCATTACCCCCTGTCTTAGAATTAACAAAGGATGTACCCTAAGAGCTCACACAACTTGTTCCAATAGAGCATGCAGTCTGTGGGGCCAGATTTGAGTTAGTCTTAAGTGAACCCCCCCAAAATATTGAGTGGACACTGGGTCATCGGCAACAGCCCAGTTGCTCTGTAGATCTTTCATTGCTCTGGACTAATGCAGACATACTCTTGGCTGCCTATTTCAAAGAGAACAGTCCTGTAGAATGTTTTTCCCCCCTCAGTTTCCTGGTATTCAACATGGTCCTTCCTTGACCACAGACTTAATGGTGCAGCTTTTTCAGTAGCACACATTAGACAAAATGTTGGCAGGTAAGAGAAAATGCTCATCACTGGAGTCCAGACAGCATCTTAGCTTGTATACACAACTTCCAGGCAAGAGAATGGGGATGAAACTCACCCCTCCAACCTGGATATCCTCTATGGGAAGTGCAATTTGAGCTTTGTTAGATACAGTGTCAGCTTTGATTTGATTAGCATTTAATTATAATGAGTATAATTAGTCACTTTAACCCATAGTGTGTGTATCTGTTATTCACTGTGGCTACACTCTTCAGTGTCATATATTTAAAATGTCCAGTTAAATTCAGTCCTGTTTGAAAGGTGTCTGATTTTTTTAATCAGCATCATATGAGTACTGCTTTTATCTTGTATTATATGGGTTTCACAGAAACATATATGTCGGACTGTCGGCACCTCTTATTTCCAATAATCTTATTTTCCTCATTAATAACTGACCTAGAGCAATAAGAGCCAATCAAGAATTCAAGCAAGTGAAACAATCCACTCTTCTGGGCCCGGTGCTTTTTGCGGCATTGAGCCTTGACAGCGTAAGCAGCACCATGTCTGCTGGAAACTAATTCTCAACTCCCCAGACAACAGCTTCTTCCTGCATTTTCTCAGTTTCACCCACCTAGCCACTCTAGCCCTAATACAATAACTTAATCCATGTACACTAAAAACCCTGTTAATATTCTTATATGGAAAAATGAGCAAACACACACAGATAGATAGATAGATAGATAGATAGATAGATAGATAGATAAAGACAAACATAATAGAACACAGATGATAAGCATGGATGTTTAGCATAACAGATCCAATATCATTATCTTGTATATATACTTCCTGATCCAGACCAGTTTGTAAATCTCAACTCTGAGATTCTATCTGATTAAAAAGAAAAGCTATGTTGAAGAAGCCATGCACAAAAGATGTTTGTAATGTAATATAAAAATGGTGTTGGGGATCTTAATGCACTGTAATTGACCACGCAGAATTTTTCAGTGAAAAGATAATTTGGTATTAAAATTGTGCAGTGCTTAAATAATGTAATTTTGATAATGGCAGTAAAATAAAATTTCTGTAATGCAAGTCAATCATAAATTTTAACATTTTTTCTCATTCAAATGAAATATGTAAGGTCTGAATGATGTAACTATTGTACCTTTTAAAAAGACCTCTGCCATGAACTATTATTAAATATTATTTTATTTCAAATACATAGCAAAAACTGGTGAATTCACAATATAAACATATAGAAATGCCACATAACATTTATGTGAGAAATAATGAATCCTGTGGGAGCAAGTCAACCTTTTCCCTCTGGACAGTTTTATTACAGAATTTTTTAAAGAGCTGAATGGTAGGAACTCTTTACCCATGTTTAGCTGAAAACTGAAACTGTGATAGGTTTTGACCTTCTGAAGATAAACATTTATTCCCATGGCTACTCAGGGTTCCTGTTGCTCCTTGCAGTGTACTGGGATTCTGAGGCTAAGGCAGCTAATCTGTTCAGCATCTGATCAGAGAGAAATTTTGCTAACTTAAAAAGTGGCTCTTTATTTGTGGCATTCACCCTAGAAGACCTTTTCGCAGCAAGAAGCAGCGTTGCACCAACAACAAGGTACAGCAAAGGATATGTGGACTGGTTGGAATGAGACAAGCCACCCAAGCTATGTCTGCCAGCCAGGTCAGTGGGTGTTGTAACATACCACATTCCTGCTTTCTCTTTCTTCAGGGCTGCCTCCTGCCCTCCCGCACAGGAAAGCCACGTGCTTGTTGCTGCATGCAGACCAGGCCCCGTGGTGCTCAGCATCTGCGTGATGTTCACAGCTCATAGTGCCTCCACCTCACATGCACAAGTCTCCACCGCGACACCGGGATCCTTGTGTAAGCCCAGGTGAGGGGTAGGGAGACAGCAATTTCATTGTGCCCCTTTTAATCTGTGTCTTCATGTGGGATCCCTGCATAGTCGGACGGTAGGAAGCAGTTCTGCCTCCGTTCTCTACGGCTGCCAGATATGCCATCGGACACTCTCTTCTGTTTTGTCAAATGTATGTTTGAAGTTGAATATATATAATGTTCCCTCATGCTGCTACATTTCATTTGCAAAGACAGGGTTTACATACTGTAAATTCTGCTTCTTACCAAAAATACATTATCCTGGAAGCAAACTGAGTCAAGTGTTCTCAATGTGCCTGTAATTTCTTTGCAATTGTGTGAGGTGTGAAATTCACTTGACTGTTCTTAGTGAAAGATCTGAAGGGTGGGAGATAAAAAATTGTTTTACTTCTGCCAAGCAAGCACAGAGAAGTATAGATTATGTATGTCATTTCTGGAAAGAAGATGGAGGAGTTGTGCTTCCAAAAGACATCCTTAGGCTCAAAGAAAAAGGAAAGGACCTAGGACAAAAACTTTTTTTTTTTTTTTTTTTTTTTTTTCCATCATGCATATCATATAGAAAAAGTAAAGGTTTATTACACACTAAGATAAGTATTTGAATGATCTAAATTAAAGATTTAAATAGAAAAAAAGATGCAGAATGCCCCTGGTGCAAACTTGGTGTAACAAGAGATTTCTTTAACTCGTGACAGAAACCAGAAACAACCTTTTTTTTTTTTTTTTTTTTTTTTTTTTTTCTGGCAGATTAAATATCTTTTTGATTTTTTAAGGTGTATCCAACGTATTTTTTCTTTTCTGCCTTATTTGAAAATGATAATCTGCTCATAAAAGTGGACATTAAATTTCATGATACGAAATTTACTCATGAATTAAATGATGGACTTGCATGCAAATGTCTGAATTGGTGGAAGTGACTGGGTATTTTGCCTTCCTAGTCATTACCTTAGCATGGCACTAGGAGGCAATCTGCTATTAGAGGTGTCATCCTTCAGACATCAAAGTCCTTGAATATTGCCGTCTTTCAACATCAAATGGTGCTGCTCCTGAGAAGCTTTAGCAATTTATTTTATGTCAAATTCCAGCCTGCATTATTACCATCTCTTTAGCGTCTTCCAGATAGTTTTAGAAAAATGGTATGTTGGTGATTCAGAAGAGCTTCCTGGGGTTCTGACCACCCATTTGGCCAATCATGATGCCTTCCAGTGAACCAAATATGTAAGTGAGGTTAAGTGTGGGGATATTTAAACTGCATGTCTTGACAGGGCTGTGATAGCCAAATTGTCTGTGTTGACAAGATACATGCATTTCAAGGTATGCCCAGAAGCAGATCATCTCAGATAACTTTAGCGAGGAAAATTTATGAATCTCTGTGGTAAGGACATCTCCAGGGTAGAATGCAGCTGAAAGGGAGCTGGGATTGAAAATGAACAGTTTCAATTCAGTTACCAATAGGGCAGCTAGGTAAAGCTTAAGCTCTTAATGACAATGAACAACTAACAGAATAATTAAAATGTTAATTAATCAGAAGAAAGAACATGGACATTCTCAAGCTGGACTCCAGAACATGTTCATTTTTCATTTTCTTTTGCCTTAGTTTTCACCTTCTTTGCTTTCATAGTTGTTCTGGAAACGAATTGATTAAAGCTTTTGTGCCTCCAAATGTTATAATAACATTGTAGGAAAACCAACGGAAAGTTAATAGATCTGTTTTCCAAGTTGTTCCATACTATGTAAGGGTGTAGTCACATATTGAAAACTGAGGTGGAATAAATACTTGGTAGCTTGTAAATCCATTCTGTGAACTAAATGTGCAGCTGTTCTTTCAAAAAGTTAGCGTAAGTACATGTCTTTCAAGATCGCATCAACGTGTGTAACCAAGGTTTCTTGAGCAAGAATCACACTGGTGATTCCTAGCTGTTCAGTGCTTGACTTTGCCACCTTACATCATTCCATTTGTATAAAAGTTCCTTTGTTGTTCTTGGGATCAAATGTAAATGTACATGTTTTGTAATTTTATGAAGAACATATCTAGATGGTTTAGAAAGATTTGATGTCTATTACAGTGGTATTCTGAGGTAGAGCTAGAAACATGCTTTTAGAAATGTTTCCACAAGTGTTTACCAAGACAGAAAGCTGAATTAGATTTGGCCGTATTCATGGCTGTATTCATTTGCTTACTTTTTGCAAATATTTTAACTAATAGTTTTTTCTGTCAGGATTGTTTATAGAAACAGCGCATTCTAAGCAAATATTTCAAAAAATTCATACATAGTCTGTATTTTAGTCACAAACTGAAACATTTTAACTAGAAATCTAATTATAAGCTTTACTGTAATGTATGTTTTATTGTGTAACCATAAAATTAGAAAATATGCCTCTGCACATATGGTTTTACACTTAGGAACTATGAACTGCTGGGTTAAATAGCAACAACCAAGAGGGCATTGGAAATCACCTATTTGAAGCTCAAGAATTCTTGGTACTAAGTAGTTTCAACAATATAATTTAAATTGTTTGACATTTTCATCCCCTTAGATACTGCCCTTGACATAAGCCGATCTTAAAGGCTGTATTGTAAGTGTTGGGATGTGGTGTGATATTGCTAGTTGGATCAAGGGATACAAGAAGGTAGATAACTGCGGTTTCCTGAGACAACAGAGAATCTTGACCTATGATCATGATATACCTAACAGAGAAAAAAAAATCAAATAATTTCAATTTTCAGGTCTGTTTTTCTGTGATTCTTTGTCTGTAAATACTCTTAAGGGTTTTAAATCTTACAAATAATTTTGTCTTGCTTTTTAGAACCTCTCCCTTCACCTTTCAGAAAAGAAAGAATAATCATGTTTGTGTGTGTCTCTAATATAAACATAATTAACATCAGTGGCATATGGAATTAATGCTGCCTGTAAGGAAAGAGCTTCACAATTAAATCATAGATTTGCTGCTGTGCAGTTTGGAGACGTGAGCTTTGCTCACAAGACAATGGGTTTATATGCCATATTCCATAGATTCTCATTACATGTCTTGTGTCAGCAAAATTATATTAGGCAATCTCACTACTTGCATCAGCTCATATTAATATTATTTGTAAGACAAAATGGCCCTTGATGTTATATTCCTACTCATTATCAGAAATCATTTTGCTCTAGAAATGTTAATAATAAAGTTTACATATGATAACATTACTATTTGTTTTAATAATTTCCAATAAAAACAACTACTGTTTTAGTGACTCATTTTATTTTCTTGTATTTCCTGGCAAGTACTGCATGTCTTTTTAAGGAATACAAAAATAAGTTGGCAACAACACAGCTCAGAGGCTGACTCCATGGGCTGTGCTTAGCGGAGGCTGCCACTGAAATCCAGGACTTGGACAGGACATACAGGACCGGGGTACTGTTTGCAGCTTCCAGTCTCTGCTCCCCTGTACTGAAACACTATAAAACAGCATTAGCTGAGACTTAAAATAGAATGGAAATTTGCTAATCACGAAGACAGAGAGAGAGAGAGAGAGAGAGAGAGAGAGAAAGAGATACAGGAAATAAAAGAGAAAGACTGGAAAAAAGAGGTGGAATACAGTCAACCTCATCAGTGACCTGCCATGTCAACATCAGCTCATGAAATGGCAGCAGCTTTGGTGCACAGCACCAACACCATCGTAGAAATGCATTACCTAGAAGATTACTAATCAGCAAGTTTAGATTGCTTATTAATTGGCAAATATTAAGATTGCTTAACATTGGCAAAATTAAAAGTACTCCGAATTCTAATTCAAAAACAAATTTGCTGCATATGCATAACCAAAGCTCTCAGTGAATATAAGGCATACATATTGCCAGGTCATAACACATTGTATTTGAAATATCTGAAATATGAAATAACTGAAGCCTGTTAACAACAAGGAAATCATTGAAAAGGTAGTCATGCTGGTATATTTTGGGAAAGGCAATAAGTTTTGTTAATAGTTTAATGAAAGAAAATTGTCAACCTTAGTATAAAAATACATTTTTAGTTACCTTATCAAGAGTATTTTAACTAATAATTTAATTTTCAAACCTTTTTAAATTATTTTTGACCAGTATAACATCCTTGTTATGAAGTTCAGATCTTAATACTAATGTGAAATCTTTTTCCATCAGCGTTTGTATTTGTTTCATTGCTCTGCTTTGGCTAGTCTTTGGTTTATATTTCCACCTAAACTGTACAAATTCTACAGTAATTTAAATCCATCCAACCCTATCGACCTCAGCCATATTCTTATCCTGATTTACAGCCTCATTAGGATTTTAATGATGTAAATGAAAGCAGAATTTGGTCCTAAATCTTCACTCTATATTAAAGAGTGCATTCACCTCTCAGTGCAGGACGTGGGAGTATGTGCTTCAAACAGAGCATACGCAGCTAAAACTTGGCAGGCAAGGTCTCAGCTAGAGGGTGGATTTTTTTTTTTTTAATGTTGAGCTCGCTTCTCTCCTCCGATAAGCAGGCACACATTCCCATGTATCTTGTAAAATCTCTAACAGTTCTACACATGCATGTACAAGCATAGTGCTGTTTTTACAAGATATAGAACAATTCTTACTCACATATCTTTCTGATGAGAGAATCAAGTCATCAGCCTAAATATATTTGGCTTTGCTTCAGTTGCAAGACTCCAGACGGAACGGGGGCTTGCCAGCTGTTGGTGCTCTCCTGGCATACCTGTAGCAGGGCCATGGATCAGTCCTCCTGCAGCGCAGGTCCTGTCCCAAAACTCTCCAGTTAGGATGGCAGTGAACGAGAAAGGGCCATCTTAGTTTTCTGGTCATGTAGAAACCCCAACCTCAAAGCCTGATCACAGAAGGCAAAAGAAAAATTCTCATCAACTTCAGTGGCCTGAATCAGTTCCTGAAAAATACCAGGTATCGATTTCAGTATTCAAATTTAAGCCAGAAAACCTCTGCTACTTATAATGTACCATATAATAAACAGAAACTATGGAGGACTTAATACTTACTTTAGGCAAACTTCTTTGTGTATAAATGCATTTTACAGCACTTGCTCTACCCTCATGCTCTTTGTACCTTGGATGTATGTGTAACTCCTAGTAGGGACCCACATTACCAGAAATAGTTCTCCTCTGACCTTCAGAACTGCAGCTATTCCAGGAGATGATATTTGTCAGCATTTGCTCCAGAAAAGCTATTCCCATATAGTCTTCCCTTAAAAATTTCAGAAGAGCATGTCCGGAATTTATTCAGCCATTTCCGTCATAATGCCAAAAAACTCTGAACAGTGTCACATAAATTACGTGTCATTAGTGGAGAAGGGTGGTGTGCTCACACTAGCACCACGTTTTGGAGGTGCTTGGCCAGGGATGCAGATTCACAACACCCAGCAAGATCAATAGCACAAATGCAGGCTACATGTGGCATGGGAGTCTTTGAATACTTAGGATCACAGAATCATAGAATCATTTAGGTTGGAAAAGACCCATAAGATCATCAAGTCCAACCATCAGCCTGACAACACCAAGCCCACCACTAAGCCATGTCCTGACATGCTATGTCCACTTGTGCACAGAAGGAAGCAGTTAGGAATTTCTTGCTTACATTTCTTCAGGGCTGCTTGGTTTCAAGTTTATTTTAAAGCACAATGAAGGTTGATTACTTCTAGTAATAGGTGAAGTGCTGCGGAGTCAAGAAGCAGACGAATTTTAAAAGATCTTATGTAACTCTAGTGATATTTTTAAGCCTACTAATTGGCAGGTGCTTCTCACAAATAAGGAGGAGGTGACTTTCTGAAAATATATCTGCCCCTTGAGTGCAGCATGGCTCACTTCATCGCTTTTATCACCAACTGGGATTCAACACCTGTAAAAATGAAGAAGGTAGCACTCATTTTTAGAAAGCAGTAATCAAGAGGAAGCTTTCCTCCCCAGCACAAGGTGAAGGTGTGAGTAGAGAAGAAGACAAGCTGATCAAGGCCACCCAACTCTGCCCACAGCTGCCAGTGGCCAGGAGCCAGGTCAGGTGGGCAGCATCGCGGGGCGGTGGGTCGCGATACCCCACCAAGCCAGGCAGCTTGCGGAGGGGTGAGAACAAACACAGTGTTTGACAGCAGTGCTGTCGGTAGCCGGCTTGTTTGCGCTCTCTCTTTTCCGCTTGACGCAGCCACCCTCAGCACCCAGCAGAGAGAAACGCTGGGAGCGTGCCCCATGCAGGCAGCCGAGGAGGAAGGGTGCAACGCTGTATGCCTCGCCTGGAGGGTGGCAGACGGGGCATTTGGCTCCGAGCACTTACACATTAATGTGCAGAAACCTGTCTATGTGATTTTTCTTTCTTTTTTTCTTTCTTTTTCTTTTTCTTTCTCTTTCTTTCTTTCTTTCTTTTTTTTTCTTTCTTTCTTTCTTTCTTTCTTTCTTTCTTTCTTTCTTTCT
>NC_048926.1:75512777-75533347 GCF_011077185.1 Oxyura jamaicensis | reverse complement strand
TTCTTTCTTTCTTTCTTTCTTTCTTTCTTTCTTTCTTTTTCTTTTTTCTTTCTTTTTTTTTTCTTCTGGATATCTTAATTCTGCTGATGCAAAGTGAGAGTGAAATTACAGGTGCCAGTTTGCAATGCAGAGCGCTGATAAACAACTTGCCATTTTGCAGTGGCTGGTCACATCTGGAGCCTTTTGGGATGCAAAAGTACTGGAGGATTATTGCAAAACTTGAAGACAGTTACGTTACCATAACTTTTGTTTTTAACCTAAATTTGTAGATTTATTTTCTTTCTTTCAGGTTATTTTACTGGTTATGCTATACTTACTTAGCTAACCAGCTAACTCTGCAGCAAAACAGAAAGAGAACCAGTCCTGAAGCTCTTGTCAGAAAACTTTTAGTTTGACCTTAGACTGAGACAGGCTGGTATAAAACCATGGATCAGTGGATTGTGTTTCATTAATTTCAGCATATTTTAAAACTCCACCACCTACAGCCCCCAACTCTGACATAACTTTGTTGTTGAGCAATGCCCAGCACCATTGTACAGTGTTGGAAAAAACAAACAGCAACAACAAAAAAGCACACGCGCACACACAGACACACACAAAGTGTGATGAATTTGAATTTAGCTTTTTCCTCCTTTAAGTCATCATACTACTTTTGTAGCACAGCGAGATCAACAAACATAAAGAGACAGACAGATGGATCCACAACACACACTGTGAAGGCTGTGGCAGTAAGAGTCCCTTGCTCTTGCATTTTGTTATTTTTGTAGCTCTTCCTGCACAGAATACACTGGCATAACATTCAGCTTGATCCTATGTACTGCCGCAGTCTTTTACCATTGTGAAAGCCCCCAGTCATTCTCTCTTGAAAATCCACACTGAAATTTGAGAGGCTGCTAGGAGATTAATATTTGTTTATAATATTATTAGTCATTTCTATTTGCTAACACATGCGTGGAGACATAAAGGGGCTTGAGGAAGGTTTGATTCTTCACGTTTCTGGTACACAGCAGCATTTTGAAACCCTTGCACAATTTCCATCAGGTCACTGTAGTAATAATTATGCATGTATGCAGTTAATGTTCCCTGACTGCTTCTGATCCGCTACGTCTGTTCCCGCTCGGCGCTCTCCTGTTGAGATCACACGGTCTGAAGGCAACACGCGGCAGGCTGGTCGGACCCTGGCACCCCAGCAGGTTCACAAGCCTTGCTCCAACCCATGCAGAATGAAAAATGAAATGCTAATTCACACCCCCCCCATCCTCCCCCCTTAACATCTCATATATTTTTGTTGTGTTAGAAATATCTGAAATGGCTTTGATGTATTTTCTGTGATTATCCACAATTTCCTGTTATGTAAGGTATCTCTCAGGAGACTTGATAGTCAAGAATAAGTTGCACTGGGAATTATAACTAAGGTCTGGCCCAGCCTGGTTTTTTAGCTCACTGAGCATTACTGGTGTGTAGAGCACTGCATTTTTCCTATATTCTTTAGTGTGTTTATATAAAATATTCACTCTGAAACTGAGAATGCTCCAAATTTATCCTCTTGTGGCACATGTGATCATTCATGAGAATCGAGTTAAATATAGGGTGGGATTTTATTTTTATTTTTTTCTTCAGAGAAGATATCAAGTCAGGTCTGGCTTTTTTCCCCCCTTCCTTATGAAGGTCAGTGGTCATTTAGGACAGTTTTCTATCATGCATTTCAAATGCTAAGGCAGTGCTTGTTGCAGGATACTCACCATAAGTTGTCAGTGAGTCTCAGCTCATTCTTCAACCCATTCTGCCAATGTGGTGCAGAGAATTTTCATGGAAGAATTTCACTGAAGAAATTTCATGGTTTCATAGAAGTCCCAGCCTGGTTATGGTGAACCATGTGACAAGCCACCTTTTGTCCCCTGACAACGCAACACACACTACTTTGATCACCTCCAGAAGTATTTGGTTGCATATTAATAGCTGTGGGAAGAGAAATCTGACAGTTCTTCACCTTTGCCGCATGTGCCAGATGCTGGTGTCACCTGCGGTGGTATTTGTGGGATGAACAGTTTGTAAGATATACAACCAAAGTCGGACATGTGTCCTGGAGCTCCTTGGCCTTGCCACTCTCCCATCCGAGCATATGATCACCCTTCTTTCATGCATTGATTGCAGCATGTCGTACCTCAGCTCCATTCCTAACAGTGTCCTTGACTTTCAGCATTTTGCTCTTAGTGTCCTCTTATAGCTGCTGCATTCAGAGTCTGTTCTGCTTCTAGTTTCATCCTCAGCTTCTCCAACACAGTACAGCTTTGCACAAAGAGTGTATGGGTATATTTAAAAATGCAAGTGTGCATAAAGAAGTATCAGTATACACAGGATTTTTTAATTGTTTCCTGTACCTTAGATTGCCCTTTTTGCCCTTTTTGACATTTTCTGTGAGCAAAACGTAATGAGACGTCTTCATTGTCCTGTGGCTCAACACAGAAATAACTATGGCCTTAAAATTCTGCTAGTAAAATGTTTTAAGAGACAATTAAACTTTTAAATATGTTAAATGCATTCAGGTTTTGCTAACTGAGCCATCTAACAACATGCAGATTCCCTCTGCGATTTTTGCCCTACCGATCTGCATAGAGCAGGGCCCCCATGACCCTCCTCTTTTCAGTGCTCTCCTTTTCTATGTACCTGCATTCCTGCTCCCCAGGGGGAGCAAAGAAACTTCCCACATACGGCTGTAATAATAAAAGCCTGGTGCTTTTGACGAAGACATGCATACCATCTCCATGCAGATTGGGATATTGGGATATTGTAACCAAGCATAAAGCACAGCACCCAAGTACCTTGAAAAGGAAAACGACATCAAGAACTATGGATGGACTAAAGGAAAAAAATAAAGTAAAAGGCTGCTGTTTGACAAAGAAGCATTGCGGATGAGACTGGTGCAGGACCAAGTGCATCCCAGTGGATGATTTCGCCATTACTATTCACTTGGGCAGCTCTGGGACTGGGTGCCTATCTGCTCCACTTGACTCTCAAGTCTTTCCTGAGTGTCGGCTGCAGTACTTCCACTGCATTGGTAAATGATATAATAAATATGGTTAGAAGGAGAGGGATACAAGGGTTAATGAGCTGTTGGCATTTCTCCTCTGTCTTGTGGTCTGCTAAGTGCACAAAATAACTTCATGCCAAATTCAGTGCATTTGGGAGTTCTTATCAGAAAGAATCTAAACTTGGGCACAGAAGGCTTATGGTGAAATGGGCATCCCTCTGAAAAGATGTTGTTTCAAAGAAATCACTGACACTGAGACGAGGTGTGCCAGGAAAAAAAAAAAAAAAAAAAAAAAAAAAAAAGTCCCTGTGGCTTTTCAGCTCCATCCCCAGAGGGGAGTCTGGGACCTGCTCTAAACCCAGGGGTGTTGAGAGAGTGGCTCGTGGCAGACAGCCAGGTGGCTGGATGTTGGGGGGCAGAAAATTCAGGAATTTGGGGGTTTTGAGCCATCCACATGGAACTGCTCTTCCCTCTGGTTCTCTTGGCTGTCTATGAGAGCAAACTGGAGATCTCCTGGGCTACTCATCCCTAAGGTAGATGTCCTGACCAACAGTCTGCAGGGCCATACTTCCCTTTTCTACACGCTTTTCCTGGTATCTGGCATAGGTTTCTGCATGCCAATAGCTTCAGGGGCTGGGGATGTAGGTCTGTCATCCAGCTGGCTGGCTCCCGTTGGTCCCTGAGGAGTGTGGAGAAAAAGTGGTTGGAGTTACATTTCTGGTCCTATGCAGCACATATTCCGAGAGCATTTACTGGTGGGAACCAAAATGGAGAGACACGTGGCTTTCAGAACACAGGGGAGCTTCAGGCAGAAGATATCAGACCCAGCCACGTTGTGCCCAACAAGGTCTTGAGCATCAGGGTGTGAGCTGAAGGGTGCTTGAGACCTCCATGTTCTGCTCAGCAGTTCAGCTTCAGGCACGTTCCTTGTTGGGTACCGACAGACATCCTTTACTGAATCTGGCCCATGTCAGATGCATCAATTATTTTGAAGAATTTCAGTCCTGTGCAATTAGTATTGATACTGTGATAACTCAGGCAGCATCAGGGCTTCATTGAGCTAAACTCTTCCAGACAATGAAAGTCTCTGATCCATAAAGCAGACAAGGCTTTAGCAGAAATACAACAGATGAAGCTGGAAACAACAACAACAACAACAACAAAAAGAAAGTTGCAACAAGAGCCCAGAAGATTTGTCCACACTGAAAGGCTGAGAGTCGTATGGCATGAACAAGAGGATGAGAAAAGGTGGCTCTGCTTGGCCTCACAGAGCACCGACTGTTATTACAATCACTATCAAAGTTAGAGGAAATTGCATCCACTTTACTGTTGAAACGTACAAAATGTACAAAGTTTTCCTAGCATCCATAAACAGTTGAATATATTAGAAAATAGAGGACACAAGGCTTGCTGTTGTTCTTCAATCTCAACTCATATTGCTTCCAGTGGCCATTTAACCTCGATAAAGACAGAAAGATCCAGGCCCAATGTTTTTAATTACAAGTGGCATTTCCAAGCCTTCTGTGGTCTGCGTCTAATCCAAAAAAGTGACTTCATTTTGGACTCTGGCACTATGGATGCTCTGTGCAAAAAGCAGACTGCAAACTAGTTTCCATCTTGCTTTAATAATAGATTCACAATCCAAAAAGGAACTTTAAACAGTTTATTTTAATATTCAGGCTTAAAGATTTCCTTCTGTAAAGGGGTAGATAACCCAGCAGTAAAACAATGTCTTTGAAAGTTGACTTAAAAGGTCTTAGGAAAGTGGTGGATTGTTAGATTCAGGCTCTCAGCAGTTAAAAAACAGTTGAACAGAGATAAACAAATTGGCAGCTTGTGTGACCAAATCTGCCCCAACTCATTGATGGGCTCAACCTCCTCTACACGGGCAAAATGTGCAGGATGCCCTGATGCAGAAATAAACACTTGATGCAGTGTGAGGCCAGTGTGGAAAAGGTTCCTGTGGAATGAGGCATGAAGCGAGCCCTTCTGCACCTGCAGAGTAATGAGAGAAAAGGCATGTAGAACAAATAGGATGGGAGGGACAGGGTGAGAGAATCAGAAAGAAAAAACTGCAGTGAACACTAGGATCTGTTTTCTGCATGGCCAATAGCCAGAGGAAATATTTTTCTAATGGGTGGATAAGGGCTTGTCTTCTGCTGAGGTGTGACCAAGCCCCACTGAGACTCCTATGAGCTTTCAAGGAATTGGCAGAGGCCAGGGGAATCCACATGGAAAAAAACAAACAGTTTTTATCCCAATTAGATGTGAAAGTCCTGATGGATGATGACCTATTTACCATTTCCTTCGAGAACTTTGTAGAGCCAGTGTTTTCACTGTTTGGGGTTCAACTGCATTTCAACTATGTATTTCTTTTAGCGATTTCATCCCAGCCTGTATAGTGACAACACTCTCCCCACTGTCAGACGTTTGGCATTAAATCCCAAGGCTCCATCTTTGCCTTAGGAAGCTCCTACAGGAGGGAGTTAGCAGCAGTATCCCCAAGCTAAATGGTTACAGCACTGCCATTTATATTTGTGTCCTTATGGCCTCTGGGCACTGGTACCTCGCCAAACTTCCATGGCCACCTTTTAGCCAGCCTATTTATGTTGTGTACATATATAAGCATATGTATGTGTATATATATATATATATATGTACACATAAATTCCAACACATCAGCACCTGGACACTGTGCTTTGCTCTTGCCTAAAACAACCTCTCTTTGTCAGTGTTTTTTCTCAGGGTGACACCTTCAGAACTGAGCCCAAGATCACAGCAGAATGTTTTGTACTAATGTTTTGCCTAAGTCTCTCTTCCCCTTGACACAGCAGAACAAATCAGACTTGAGACAGTCTGGGTCCTTTAAAGATCTGTCTCCTTAGCTTCAGCTGGCTCTCAGCTATCCTCTGTGGGGCTCTCACCCTTCAGCTGGGCAGCCTTTCCTGGCAGAAGGCCGCAGAAGGCCGCAGAAGGCCTCGTGGCCTCTGGGAGGACCAAGCAAGATGTCCTCAGAGCACTGAGGCCAGGGCCACAGGCTGCCTTGCGTTGCTGTCCCCCTTCATTACGCTTGAGCTCCTCATCCCGTGTGGCAGTTCTCTACTCGTGGCCAACCTGAATTCATTTTTCAAGTCAGATTTCATGAGGTGGTTTCAAATGCTTTCCTGAAATTCGGATATATTACATCTACTGCTTTCCCATCATCGGCTAATTTTCTAATTCCATCAAAAATGCAATCAGGTTTGTCTGGCAAGGCTTATTCTTTATAAACCCCATGATTCAATTTACCTACCAGTGAAGGATGAAGGGCTGAGTCAACCTTTGCAAGCTTAATCAAACTCATCCAAACCTCTGTGCTCAACAGATTGAACTGGAAGTTTTGCAGGAAGAAGCTTGCTCTCAGCATTTGCCTTACTTTTGTGGTTTCTAATAGGATGGAAATACTGGAAGAAAAAGCTTTGGCACTACATTTTAGTACTTTGCTGCTTAAAAATAGGGAAAAACACAGAAAATATGTTTCTTTTAAAGTAGACTAACTGTTTCAGATTGTAAAACAGGGTTCTGCAAGATGAAGAATATTGTTAGGCAATAATTTAGGTCCAACTCTACTCTTACCTTGTAGTTTCCATTTCCCTAGCTGAACTTGCCAGAAACAAACAACCAGAAATAAACAAAAACAAATAAAGATAATTGACAGTGTGGGTTGGATTTTGGCTTCTGAGGTTCCGCTGGCACATCCGGGATGTTCTAGAGCCCCAGCCTGGCAGGCAGTTGACAGACATGCAACTGTATGGCAGATGGACAGCCTCTGCTATTTAAGACTCCTAAATAAGCACAGCATCTGATGAACTTTGAGATTGTGTTTGCTGTGATTCTCCCCACTTCATAAAACAAACAAACAAACAAAAAAACATCAGATCTTCCTCTCTGAAGATTTCTAATATTTATTTTCCTGGACAATTGCTTTACACTATGAAAAACCTTACCCTTTCATTTGCTTTCTGTCTTTGTTTGCATTCTTTGTTTTGATATTTGTTTGCTTTTATCTCCTTGGGTTTGAAAGGCCTCTCCTCCTTGTGTTTTGTGTACATACAACTCAGAGGAGGGAACCTGTGGGACATGCAGGGCACTTGGACACTAAACCCAAGGAACAAGAAAGGTTATTTCTACAGACAAAATTATTTCTATAGACTGATTCTATACTGATGAATATAAGAGTGGGGAAGAAATCAAAACTGAACTAGAAAGAGGATCGAAGAGAGCTAATACACTGTATGTTACTTGGTGACATAGGAGTTACCTTGGAAATGAATCTGGTGTACTTCTGATATATGCAACTGATACAAAAAAAAAAAAAAAAAAAAAAAAAAAAAAAAAAAAACAGCCTAGCTGTTTTTTTGAACATCTCTTCTTCCCTTCTTTAAATATTGGCTAAGTCACAGCACTTGGCATCTCCTGGCTCCTGGCACCTCCACTTAGCACTCAGGCTGTCCAAAGGCATAAGGCTGACACAGGCATGAGGGGCACATGCCCATTTGCCCCCGACTCCTGCTCTGCACCCAGTTTGGGTCTACGCAGCCCATGAAGACACATCCCACCTGCCAGCACAGCCCAGTGGGGATGACAGAGCAGGCAGCCTGGCCACAGATCCCACTGGGAAAGCTGCAGTGGGAAGAGGACCTGCCCATTGCCCACTCCTCTTGTGCTTCAGTGCTCAGCGACTCTTTCCCCACTCAGTCCTGGGTGGTGATGAGAAGGTCTCTTATATGCAATCAAGTAATTCTTCAATGCCTTGGAGAGCCATTGTGTCTGTACCCAGATATGCAGGCAGTCCTTCTTTGGAAAAACTGGGAAGTAATTGTATAATCATTTCTATGGTGACAAAGAGCGAGAACATAACTTCAAGACATTTAGAATAATAATGTGCCTAAGCAAGTGCATATTTTAAAATGTGTTGATTGTGTATGGAAAGGTCCTGAGCAACTTCTGGCAGTCAGGGGAGACAGTCTACCATAAACCTCCTCACAGCAGGCAGCTGCTCAATCTGAAAATTAATTTCAAGAAACATGACTGACCACCGTGCAATTTTAGCTGTAGGTTTTTGCTGAACCTTTTGTGGTAAACAATGTTGTTAGCTGAGGACACAGTGACTGGACTTCAGAATGAACAGCCAGGCCTACAGGCAAGAACAGAAGTACCGCAGTGCCCATGGTGTGCTAGAGCATCCTTCATTATGAGGCAAACTCACCCCCGAATTCTCACACCACCTCCAGCACCTGGAAAGGCCAAACAGGTTAGATGTGCTACCCACTTAGGTTTATCTGCTTGCTAACTGCTTCTGAAAACATTACTTACTAAAATATTTCAAATAAAAGACAGTTTAAAAAAAATGTGCTTAAAAGACATGTTTCAAAAGATAGAGTAAGCACTGAACAAATGCTTTTTACTAACCTGAGCCTGATTGTAAGACTTCCTTGGGAAATACAGTTGTCCGAATCCAGATTCAAATTGCAAAATGAGAGCAAAGATATATATTCAGTGAAAGATGCACCAGATTATTCTTAAAAGAACAGGAAAGGCTGGAATGAATCTTTCCTTTTTTGACTGTTGTACATGACCCTCCACAAACTTAATTTTTGCACAACTCTTAACAGAGAAGTATCATCAAGAAATATTTAAATAGCTTCAGAAGACTTAGATAGTGAATTCTGTGAAATGTGCTGACTGTTCCTATGTGTTTTGCTTTAGCCTGGTCATTTTTAGCTCCTCAAGTCTTCACATATTTGGCTTCTAATGTACACTTAAACAGTGAATATAGAGCATATTTAAAATTTAACATGATTTTCATTATCTAAGTCATCTTCTATGTTTCAGATAGCTTGGACAATGTCACTAAACTTGTCAGATTCCCTTCTGCTTCTCATAAACTAACACAATACTGTTGAGTTAGGCTTCGTATTCCTGCAGAGAAATATCCAAATTCTTCCAAAAGATTGTTTACATTGACATCAGAGACTATGGAAAACAAATTACGACATTTGTATTTGTGTTAGGAGCCAGATATACTGCCAGAACCGCGGAAATCAGTGGCAACACTCCTATTGGATGCTAGCATTTATAAATCCATTATTTATTTTTAAGCAGACCTAATTTGGGAACCTTGAAATAGTTTATTAGTCCCCTACTGTTTTTACTTCCATCTGCCCAAGTACTTCTTGAATGAGTAGGAGATTGTTGGGTAACAGCTGTTGGAGATATATATATGTGGTAGGTTCACTGGAAGGGTGTAAGGGAAAGATTCTCTTCATAGTTTCCCTCTTGTCCTTCCAAAACTTGGTTTATCTCCTTACTTCTTAGCTGTAATGCCTTGTCCTTCACCATGGTCCTTCCTGGTTTCAGTGAGAAACTCAGTCAATGAATAGACCAAACGATCAGCGCTGCTACACTTGAATTTAAAATGCATTGTTTCCCTAGACATTACAAGCACCCATGGAGGTGAAAAGGGGATTCATAAAAAAAAAAAAAAAACAGTGAAAGAAAGTCTCAGTGGAAAAAAAAAACTGTATTTCTTAGAACTGATTTTAAAGAATCAGTATGCAGGTAGAAAGAGAAATATAATCTAAAATGGAGTCTACGGTTGTATATTTCTTAGCTAGATTAATTTTTCATTTCCATTAACATTAAAGTTACTGACAAAATACTGACAGGTTTTTAAAAAAGGAATATGTTTGTCAGTATTGAATATATTCAAACAGCAGTATCAAAGCTAGAATGATTCTCATAAGCAGCCACCAAATGATGGTGGGAAATGGAGTATTTGGGAAGCCTGATCAAGTACCTACTCCTGCCTCCACTTCAGGCAATAAGAAATCAGGGCCAAACTCTGGAAAGTATTGTAGTCTCTCTCTCCCCTAAACCAAACAAAGCAAACCAACCAAACAAAAAAGATCCATGAGAAAGCTAGTGCATGCAAATGAAATCCCTTCCTGATTCCTTAGTATTCTGATCATCTGGATATATTTTTCTAGTGAAACTTCTTCTTCCCACCTTCATGTATAACATTTTTTCTGTTCTAAGGTGGGGACACTTCAGGGTTACAAGAAATTTCAGTACATTGAGCAGAGAATTCCTAAAATCTGGGATATGACCTTGAGTCTTGTCAAGAATAGATAAAATAAAGTAGCATTTAAGAACAACCAATAAATGTCTCGCTAGTCTGGTATGAGCTTGTGGAACTCAGCACACTGGAAAAGACTCAATATTGGGGCTAACTGAAAATGGCATTAGGAGAACGAGCTATGCAGGGAAATTAAAATGGTCTCTTTCAAAAATGATTCAGGATAGGACTGACATGCCAGCTTCAGGATTGCTACAGGGGTTTTCTACTGGGCAAAGAGAGTAATAAGAAACTGAAAAACTTTTGGCATTTCAACTTTATTGAAAAAGGGTACAAAGGAACCACCTCTGGATATTGTAAAACTCACAAATAAATTCTTTACAGCTGCACAAGGAAAGATAACAATGAGAGCCCAATATTTCATTCCTAGCACAGTAAAAAATCCTATTATAGCCAATGCAGTTATGGGTGCACCAGCTGTATTCTGGGAATTCTATATAACTTCTGTCTGCTTCTGAACCAAAATCCCTGAGGCCAGCTTGTGAAATTAAAAAGTCCTCCTCTTTCATATACATGCCCCTCTGCATCTCTGTTCATTCACCAATGTCTAGAATTAAGTAAATTGTCTTAACCAGACACGATGCCCTTCCAGGCCCAGGAGTAGCTTCTCAAGTGCTGTATTCTGACCCCGCACTCTTCTATAATACACGCAGTCATATAAAAAAAATGCACCTCTTTCTTCATTACTAAAATCTATACCATGGGATGCTCTAGGCGGGCATAGCTCATGCTGTCTGAGGTTTGGGGCAATGTAAGCTCTGGAGGGAGAAGCGTCCATCTCTGTTCAGTTGGAAGAGCAGTTTTTTTTTTTTATTTATTTATTTTTTTTTTTAAGTGTACAAGACTATTAAAAAAAGGGGAATGGGGGGAAGGACATGAAATAAATTAAAACATTTCTGCTTCTCAAGTATGATTTTGAACTTTTGAATCACCAGGGGAAAAGGGCTACCACAGGGGTCAGGTAAGCATCATGAAGCTGAGCTGTAAATTTTGACATTGGGTATTAATATATATATAAAATAACACAATTCACCTTAACTTTCAGGCTTCTTACCCATATAACCCAGGAAACTGAGATGCTAGCCAGACCAGCAGCAGTAAATATATGGAGAACTCAACAGGAGAAAGAGATGAAACAGATGGGAGGAGTCACTGCTCCTCACGCACCCCTAAGGCATCTCTGTTCCCTTGCCCAGGACTTCCTTTTGTAACCTTCCCCGTTCCAGCTGCTCAGGTCAGGACTTGATTCTCCTCACAGACCCACAGTGCTGTCCTTCATTGGACAGAAAGACCACCCCGGGGGAAAGCAAGTGGATTCAAGCATGAGAACTCGCCTGCCCACATGCGCAAATCTCGCTGGGGCCAAAACAAGAGGTCAGGAGAGCTCACTCAGTCCAGCTCCCTAAATACTGCCACCAGACGTGCAAAGCGTAATTCAAGAGAACAGCAGAAAAGTAAACAGCAAAGGTTTTTATTCAAATGTGCTATTTATATCCAGAAACGGAGAAACAGGAAACCTTTTGGAGCTCTCAGTTCAGCCCAGTCCCATGACTTCTGCAGGGTCCCCACAGGCTTTTACATCCCTTTGCGTGCGAAGAGACCAAGACTTGACTTTGTGTCTGCCTCTGACCTAGGAGTCCTTGGAGACGCTGTTTTGGGACTGTCCTCTCTCATCCATCACACTGGATTTCTAGCAGATGGCTTAAATGACAAAGTATATGGATAAACGTCCTTTAATCTACAAAAATGTGATGTTAAACTTTGGTGATTAGCTTCATATAGATCAACTTTTATGAAATTGAAGGCAGAATGGATCGAGTGGTGAATGTCAGTGGAAGGTGTATTATCCAGACATCTTCCTAGATATGTCATTAAATGATGGAAGTTAATGACATCTTTAAAGACACCCATGCTGTACAGACAGTATAGGTGTAGATATATACCACATTTTTGAAACTGTGCTACTATTTATTTCTATTAAAGTTAAATTATTTGTGCCTAATTGTATTCCATAAGTGCTTAGTATTTTTCCTCTCTGAGAAGCCAGAGCAATTATTTCCATACCTCCCCCTGGCATGGTGATGGTACAACATTCTGTAAAGCCTGCAGATTCATTTAATACTAGTTTCTTAGATGAATAAATAAGTGCAGATACATCAGTGAATGGGATGTTCCTATCTTGAATATTCATGTGTTTCTGTCTTCACTGAAGTCAATAACAGGATTCTGACAAAATGTCAACTCTTACTTTGTAGTTTGTCCTGGGTTTCCACAAAGGCAATTTTCGGATAGGGACCTTAGAGAAGAAAATGATGTAGCAGAAGCACAGAGAGGAAAGGGAAGAGAAAGGAGATGGAGAGTTTGTTCTTTCCATTAATATTAAACTGTCCATTTCCCAGCTGCAGGCTCATGAAAGGAGACTTCTTGGTGATTACCTAGTAATTCAAACCTTACAAACCCACCTCAGAACACACAAAGACAAGGTAAAAAAAAAGATTTTTTTATTGCAGTTTCATGAAATCTGATCCACAGCAGAGCTTGAAGAATTCACTAAGCTTTTGAACACATATGCAGACTGGTATCAATTTCTTTTTTTATGTCTTCCTTGCCAGATGAACAATATATATGAACAATATTGCCTCTGTGTGTGTGTGTGTGTGTGTGTGTAAACATGAGTAGCTTTTATAAATGCAAATGCCAACGAATACAAGTAATAGTCTGGTTTCTATAAAAGGCTCTGTCTTGCAAAACAATCTGCTGCCCCAAACCAAAACAAACCTCTAAAATGATTTTCATGTGTTAACATTACCTTTTACCAACAGCTGCCTTTTACCTGTTTACCTATTCAAGCTAGGAAGCAAGAAATATTCAAAGACGAACCAAAGGAGCGCATTACCTTCACAATCCCTCTGTACTTTTATCACAGAAAATATTTAGACTCCAAGGGTTCCCCTCCTGAGCCAGACCATCCTCAGTGCTGTGACATTGCCTATACCCAGTTATAACTCTGCCTTACCCGTCCGTGCCCATAGAGACCAGAATGAATTGCTTATAATTTGGTTCCTCTGGTGTAATTGTGCCTTTAACACACAGCTGTAACAGGAACTGAATTTGCTATTGTTCTGCATATCTCCCAATTACCCATGAAAAGCCCAAAATATCAACAAAGTAAATTCTGAAGTGCATATTACCTGAAACTCAGAAATTAAAAAAAAAAAAAAAAAAAAGTTCCACCTACTTTTGGTTCAATGAAAGACTGTGTGAAAATAAACATTGTATTTCCAGATTCCACATACTATTGAGCACTTAACTCAATTTTCCATGTTATTTTGATGGACTTTTGAGTAGGTTTTATGGACCGTATTCCCATAATGTTCATTTATGAATCCGTGACCACTTGAAAGGTGAAGAGAAACAAAACATACAAAAGTACAAATGAATGAATAACACTCTAGTTTTATTTCTTACTTTAAATGCCACTATTGGCGAGCTGTTAAACTATCAGTTAGATCTGGTACAGCTTTGATTTGGTATGTGCCAATGTTTTCAGTCTTCACTACCACCCTCTCCCTGGGCCCCAGGTC
The DNA here is from genome assembly GCF_011077185.1 of Oxyura jamaicensis. Classification (NCBI taxonomy): domain Eukaryota; kingdom Metazoa; phylum Chordata; class Aves; order Anseriformes; family Anatidae; genus Oxyura; species Oxyura jamaicensis. Next base: position 75,519,555 of record NC_048926.1, on the reverse strand, counting down.
CAAAACAGGGTGAAATTTTAGCAGTTTTCAGCATATCTACCCCTAACTCAACATGACAACCTTGAATAGTTCATAAAATGTAAAAGAAGCAAGTGCTCAAATGTTGGTGTGGAAAGAAATGAATTAATAATACTCAGCTACCAGAGTCCACTTGCATGTTTTGTGCTTCTTAAAAAGACTGCGGACAATAACATCATCTCCTAAGATTTTTGGGATCCAGAGGAATCAGCTCCTTTGAATATTAAGCCCATAATACAGTCTGAAATGATTTTCATCTTCGCTGGGTCATACACATCAAAAAAAGCAGAAACATTCCTCAAAACTGCCATATGCTTGAATGTGCTGATGGGCATGGCTAATATGGAACACCACTGGGATGATATTGAATTCACCATTATGTGCCCAGTAAATAAGTGGAGGGAAAGCCATTTTATTCAAGTACGAGCATCTAATGTAAAGAGCTATCCAGAGAAAAGAGCATCACATGTGTTTGTTTTATAAAACTGTGTAAAGGTTTGCCAAAGCTGTCACAGTGTGATAGCTTTGGCCATTTATTTCCCCAGATCTCTACTGTGAGTGCTACTGCTTGCTTTGGAATATTTTTTTATTAACAGTGATTAATAAAAGTAAAAATCCTGAGTGTTCTGAAGAGGTTATTTGTCCTAGTCATGATTATTGCTGGCTAAGGCCAAACTTTTTTTTTTTTTTTTTTTTTTTTTTTTTTTTTTTTTTTTTTTTTTTCCTGATGATACACCTGTGCAACTCTAGGCTTAAAATCCATGATATGCAGCCTCATTGATTAAGGCTCACAAAATTGCATTTGAATACTCCTAAAATGCAAAGAAACAAATGTGTTAAATAAGACCATTGAAGTCAACTGCAGTCTGCATATGTCAGACCAACTCAGTAATTATCAGCAACTCCACACTGGGCTCATCCTTTTCCTGTAACATACTGCTGTGTTTTGTGACCCTGAAAATAAAAGCAATTTTTATGTAATTTTACTTTTTCAGCATAGCACTAAATGCTAAAAGTAGGAGCTGAGACACTGTAGCAGTAAAGCCCTTACCCAGAGATCCTTGCACCGGCATCATGCAGAGATAGGTCTGCCCATACAGCGCTCTGTGTAGGACTGGGGTCCAAGTTAGCCTCACATCTATCTGATGAAGAACCTGTATCCCCCAGTTTTTAAGATGTTTTCTTCTAGCTGTTGGCACAGGCAGTGCATGAGCTCACATTCCTGACGTGATACATCACTGAACCACCGATGGTGACTTTCAGCAGTTCTTCAAAGTTAGTAACTGAGGCTACCCACCATTTTTTTCACAGACTGGGTTGTCTGGTAACATACAGTTTCAGTTAGCTTAGAATAACCAGTTTCAGCCATGCCAGCAACAGAAATGAGGGTGATCCCACATGCTATGTGTGTTTATGCATATGTCATTCATCATTTTAACCCATTAACCAAATATCAACCAAATTTAGCAGCCAAAAAAGTAGCAGTTCAATTACTTTAGTGAAAATATGTGGCTGGGGAGGGAGACCGTCTCTGAGCTTCTCTACAAGACAGGCAGTGCAAGTTAAGCCTTTGCCAGCACCAGAAAATGCATACATCTGAGAGTCTGTGTGTGAGAGAGTGAGCGAGAGATGCTGCAAAAAGCCCCTCCTGTGGAAAAAACATCAGGGCTAGATCTGAAACCACATCAGAGAACCCAGTCATAAGAGCTAATATGGAGGAGCACAGTACTCACAGATGTGTTTTCTTCTGCTTTGTGAACTAAGATGCAGACTGTACGTCACAAGGTCCTTTACAGGTAATTTCTGATACTCTGGATTGCACTTGCACATGAACTGGAAGCTAATGGACTTATTTACACCTGTGAGCAACCATATAGTCATCACTGAGAGCAATAAACCAATGACAGTTTCAGTCTTACCAAGTTTTATTTCTAAACTGAACACGTCCGGATTCTACCTGGCCCTTCCATGGGTGAACCATGTAGCAGAAAGCTGCAAGGAATCGTTGCTTCTCCTACAAAAGCATAAGCAAATTGTGGTTCTCACTGGAAAAAAAAAATAAAAAAATAAAAAAACAGCAAGGAGGAGGCAGGGCCATAACTTAGGTTTCATGGGAGAATGAGAGTGAGCAGGCAAGGACAGACCGTGTTAGAGGAGTAATTGTAGCAGGCTGCAAATTCTTCCAGCTGTTTTCAGCGTACAGCAATGCCTCTCCCTGTCCTGTAGCTCTGTGCTGCAAGATGCCCCCAGCTCCCTTCAGTGAGCTGCTCTGCGTCTCCTAGGACAAGTGTCCTTTAACATAAAAGAATTCAGGCAACCCAGCACTGCAGAGCAGGATTAACTCTCTGTGGTGGTGGAGAACCCTTCCCAGGGAACTGCAAAAACACCTATAAAAGGTATCCTGGCGTAAAAGAGAGAGCCCTTGCCAGCAGGAGACCTGGGTGACAAGCAGGCTATTAATGAGCTTTTGCGAGACTTCTCTTTATCCGGTTCTCCCTGCCACTGAGCTGTAATTACTTTTATTTCCTTTTATTCCCTCCCAATTGGAAGACAGGGACAAATAAAGCTGTTGTTTAACACTTCTGCTCCATGCATTCCTGCCATCTTCATTCTGTAATAAAGGTCTGGGGCTCAACTCACTCACCTGAGCAATTCTCACTCAACTGAATGGCAGAAGAATGAAAGACTGCAGAACGAAGTTCATAGTCAGAAACTCCACTGAAAGATAAGACATCCCACAGAAGGAGGAAGGATTCTTGGGAATGGCTTCAAAGCTGCCTTGGTCACATATCTGTTGAAAAAGACCAAACAAAAGCTTCTCTTTCCCATGATATCTTGTCCAAAAAATCTTTCAAGCTACACAGCAATAACTGTATATAACTAGAATTAAGAGAAGGGAATCACATTTACTGGCTTAATTTCCTGAACAGGCCTTTGTTAAGAGCTGTCTGAAAGCTGCCAGTTAGATTATTTGATGATTTTGAAAATCAACAGAATGGGCAGAACTGTACATTAATTGCATATATTAATTGCATACATTACTGCGAGTATATGAGGAAAATCGTGATTCTGTAATACAAGTTACATTGTTTAAGTAAGTCTTACACAGCCACAGGAGTAATGTTTCACTGCAGACATTCTTAATGTTAATCCATAATGTAACTAGCTGCAGTAAAAGGGAGGAAAAAAATACACCAACAGTTTGTAGCTATCCTATATCTCAGACAGGGTGATATAACATAGCATATGTTTTAAAATGATAAAGACTTCCAAGAATAAGATGCAGCTTCCAGAAAAATATTCATACACGCCCAAACAAAAGCAAAATCTTGTAATAATTGAATAATTGCTGCTTTCTATACCTAAGGAGTCCAAAAAAAATCCAGACCAAACCAGCCCTTTTCAGTGGCTTAGCTGGTCAACACTCTTATACACAAAGCCCAGTGCTCTTCCCTAAAACCTAAGAATTAATCAGCATTATGTAAGAGATTTTTATAACACTCTAAAAATACATTGCGAATTCCTTTCCAGTGTCGGACTGAGAAGCTTTAAAGTACAGCCACCCCTTCATCCCCCTTTTAAGCAAACACTGGATCTTCATTTTTGATATTAGAAACTTAAATTTGTCTCAGTATATGTGCCTCAAATCTCGTTAATTACAATATTGGCCTCATGAGATACAACTGCTGCTGCTAAGAGCAGTGTTTGTGCTCAAAACGATTTCAGCATGGGCACAGATACAGAGATACTGCATGTGCATAAATACTTTAAAAAAGGAGTGATGGCACATGGAACTTCATAGGACTATTTTGGATGTTTTCATCTTAATGTACCTGTTCGCTGGGCAAACTCTTGTCCCCACGTTTTGTTTGCGTGGTTCTGATAGATAATACACCACGATAGCATTCCTGCAAAGGCAGTTGTAACGTTAGCCTGGCAGCTCTACAGCAGAGTCCTCTGAATACCCTATTCCTTTTTGTGCTCTGTTTCTGATATTCATAATAAATAAGTACCAGTATTATTTCTGTATCTTCCACTGAAGGATCTCTAAGCAAAATTACAAAGTCATCACCTGAATGTTAATGGTAGTCTGGGAACCATACCTGAAAAGAGAAGGAGCTTTAACACTGTTAGGGGGAACAGACTCAGTCTGTTCTTTTCTAAGCGTCCACAGCTGCCCTCTCAAAGTTCACTCTGCTCTGCCTGGATTAGTCCCCCAGATCATAACCCAAGGCATCTGCAGTTCTTCAGAACCAAATAAATCATAAGAATGCAAATAAATGGCCCGAAAATGGGAACAAAGATTTTCAGCTTTGAAAGTCTTGTCATGGAATGCATATCCAGGGGACACTGGAGCAATCTCACCTCATCCAATTTTTAGGAAACACCCCAACACAGTGCTTTTCCACAAAAAAACTTCACCCCATACAAGAGTGACACGACGCTGACACAGCCACCTCCTCAAAATAACCCCCTGCCCTTCAAACCACAAACAAATCAATCAAAACTATTGAGGAAAACCAGAAAATAGATTTTGCAGAAAACAAATAAAAGGGAAAAAAAAAAAAAAAAGAAGACATGGAGAAGACTCCCTTGTCCAAGAATGACTTCACTGTTGTTACCAATTTCAAGTGAAAGCTGTGTTGATACTATGGCCGATGGGTGGCAATATAAAGTCTCAAGCAGGAGATAGTCAAAGTATCTGATGGGATGATAGCAGCTGTTCCACAAGGGCAAGCAAATATTTAGATGAAAATTGTACTCCAGATTACGATCATCCCAAGGCATAGTGTCACCTATCCTATGTGTGTTTGCCCGGGAGCATCCATGTTCACGATTTTCTTCCCCTTCAACTCCTCTTTTTTTTTTTTTTTTTTTTTTTTTTTGTATTTCACCCACAACCCAGGTCCTTCTTTGTTCTCTGTCCTGATTCTTTCTCTGCCTTTCTTTCTTTGTGCCATTTTCCGCTACCCGTATTCACACTGAATACAATCAGTCACATGGCTAGCCTTCATGTGAACTCCATGGCACAAGATATGTAAGCATTATTCGGTACGAATGAGGGCAAACTGCATCCCCTTAGTTCACTCTTCATTTACATGCCCTTCTCAGATTCCCCCTCCACGCTCCTTTCCCTCTTTTATCACCCAAATTCACCACGCATTGTTCTTGTGCTTTGTTTCCTTTTTCTGGTCTCCCCCATGGTCATTTACACCTCCTTTTCTCCTGTTAGCCTCTTACCCTCCCTTCCCGCTCCCTTCTTGCTCATTTTCTCCCGTTGTTGCCCACTTCCTACTCCCACTTTTCTGCCCGTTGTTGGCAGATCTCTCTCTTTCTTCCTCTGTTGTAGGTGTCCTGACATGGAAGTAGGCAGCAGTGTGGAGGCCTGGGGCGGCTGCTGGCAGCTGGGGGCAGAGGAAACCCAGTTTACTTCTTTCATGAGACCCACTTTGGCTACGCTGTCCCACTGGCCTGTTCGTACATTATACACCGTGGGGCAAAAGGCTAGGCTGGGCAAACAAGTTAGGTATATAATGGTCTTTGTTGCAGCTCGCTTTAATCTGGTGAATTACTGCAGTGAGTTGCAAAAGCGCAAATCCCACCCAACCAGAGTCGATGATAGGGAATTGTGCATGTGCAGCCACGAGTGTGTAGGACTCTTCGGCGGCTCACTCCTTCCTGTCGTCTCCTCTGCTCTGTCACTAATTTGTTCCAGTCGCTCATTAATACTCTCTTAATCGCCCCCCCCCCCCCCCCCGCACAATTTCAACAAACCAACTGCTTCCTTTTTTTTTTCAGCTCATTTTTTTTTTTTTTTTTTTTTCCTTGCAGCTCTAACAATGACAAACAGATGCTGGTGGTCTTTGCCGTACACAACTTCCCTCGTAAAATTTCGGGCGGCCTTTTGCCTGCAAACCCAAGGCAGAGGTGGGCACACATCCACAGCGTGCCCTGACCGAGGGGCACCGGGGGCGAAGCCCTGAAAGCCCCCGTGGGCTGCACACGTGGGCAGGTCTATGAGACATGAACGAGCCCTCCATTTATCAGGGTCAGCGGGCAGCCAGATCCGCAGGGTTTGGGATTGCAGCTCAGCAGCCGGCGGTGGGGCCTGTGAGGAGAACTGCGAGCGCTGCCTGACCCCGTCGAGTGCCGGGAGCACGCGAGTGTTCGCAGCGCACCTTTTAAAAAATATAAATAAAGAGAAAAAAACAACAGAAAGCTTTTCCTTGAAATTTATTTGGATGACTGTTTTTTTGTGTGTGATTTTTTTTTGAGTGTGTGTGGTTTTATTTTTGTGTGTGAGATTTTGTGTGTGCGTTTTTGAGAGTTTGTGTGGTATTTCTTTTTTTTTTTTGGGTGGGGGGGGGGTTCTTTCTTTATTTCTTTTAGGTTTTGTCCTGTTGCCCCCCAGCTCTCCGTGGCACCTCACAGACCCCATCCCTACCCCGGGGGCCGCCGGCAGCCGCCCCCCACCGTCCATCCCTGTCATGAGAGGGTTTGCCCGCCCCTTCGCCCCCATTGCCCCCGCGGGGCTGTGTGTGGGGGTGCCGGCAGGACGCTGGGTGCCCGCCCGCCTGTCCGTGTGGGGGCCACGCGGCCCTGCCCTGCGTGGCGGCCGTGAGGGAGAAGGGCGAGCGTCCCGTCCGGCCGCCGGCCGAATCCGCCCCGCATTTTGCGTCTGGCCCACCGCGCTCGGGCGGCAGCGGCGGCGGGCGGGCGGCGCGCGCCCGGAACAGCCGGTTGTTTAAAATCCTGCTCC